>NC_084754.1:24796942-24844442 GCF_033978785.1 Entelurus aequoreus
TCAAAATCGTATTTACGACTTTTTATGAGATTTTAGGAGAATTTTAGACATGTTCAGACCTTAAATTCAAACTGATGGATTTAAGACTTTTTAGACTCTTTAAGACCCCTCGAATACCCAGGTAGTAGGGCTTTACCGGTCTTACAATTAATACCGGCGTGCGGGAAGTGTCTGCCGCACATCCAGAGTTGCTACCGCCTACGCACAAAGCTGACATGCCGGCACCATAGCTCCGGTGGCTGGTGAGGGCAGGCGGCGGCTTGTCTTTATTAAACAGAGGTAACACAAGCCGGTGAAAAGATTCAACAGAACAGCCGTCAGAGCCGACAAACTGCCGCTGCTAACTGCTAAAGCTAACTAATAAATTTCAGCGGAAACCCTCACTGAAGTCACACGTCGCTTGGCAACAGACACCGCCTTTTAAAGGCACACCCACACATTCAAAAAATTCTCTAAACTGCATATGACATATAATTAAATATATATTTAATATATATATATATATTTATTTTTAAAGTAAAAATGCATTACTTTCCCTAGTAATTAATTACATGTATCAAGGACTAATTCCATTAGTAATTAAATTACTTGTTTGGTTAAGTAACAACTAACTACAATTAATTACCTTTCAAAAGTAATTTTCAGAACACTGGTAGTAACAGTAATGTGGTGTTGAGTTTAAACGAAATACTTTGCACGTTTTGTTCAAAATACCGATATATATCGTATATCGCGATTCTGCTTGAAAATAGTTTTGGTCCATATCGCCCAGCCCTAGTAAGTGTGTTTATCCTACACATTTATGGCACTCCATTTTACACACAGTGGCATTTTTAAGTATTTTTATTTTTTTACATAGATATATCGTTATATCCCGAGGGCTTTGGGATCCAAAACTCTTTTCCAACAAATGTCTACAAACTCGTCTTGTTTATTGTAGTTCCTGGAACTATAAGGCTCCTGTGGCCTGTGTTGTTTTTGCACAGTATACATTTGTAATTAACTGTAGAGTGAGAGCTACTGAATATATGATCTGGAAAAGGAAGCATAAATTCAACTTACTTTTTGGAAAGTGAACTAGTAGTGGGTCATAGTCTACTACAAATTTGGGTATCGAGCCAATACTATGTACAAACCCCGTTTCCATATGAGTTGGGAAATTGTGTTAGATGTAAATATAAACGGAATACAATTATTTGCAAATCCTTTTCAACCCATATTCAATTGAATGCACTACAAAGACAAGATATTTGATCAAACTCATAAACTTTATTTTTTTTTTTCAAATAATTATTAACTTTGAATTTCATGGCTGCAACACGTGCCAAAGTAGTTGGGAAAGGGCATGTTCACCACTGTGTTACATGGCCTTTCCTTTTAACAACACTCAGTAAACGTTTGGGAACTGAGGAGACACATTTTTTAAGCTTCTCAGGTGGAATTCTTTCCCATTCTTGCTTGATGTACAGCTTAAGTTGTTCAACAGTCCGGGGGTCTCCGTTGTGGTATTTTAGGCTTCATAATGTGCCACACATTTTCAATGGGAGACAGGTCTGGACTACAGGCAGGCCAGTCTAGTACCCGCACTCTTTTACTATGAAGCCACGTTGATGTAACACGTGGCTTGGCATTGTCTTGCTGAAATAAGCAGGGGCGTCCATGGTAATGTTGCTTGGATGGCAACATATGTTGCTCCAAAACCTGTATGTACCTTTCAGCATTAATAGCGCCTTCACAGATGTGTAAGTTACCCATGTCTTGGGCACTAATACACCCCCATACCATCACAGATGCTGGCTTTTCAACTTTGCGCCTATAATAATCCGGATGGTTCTTTTCCTCTTTGGTCCGGAGGATACGACGTCCACAGTTTTCAAAAACAATTTGAAATGTGGACTCGTCAGACCACAGAACACTTTTCCACTTTGTATCAGTCCATCTTAGATGAGCTCAGGCCCAGCGAAGCCGACAGCGTTTCTGGGTGTTGTTGATAAACGGTTTTCGCCTTGCATAGGAGAGTTTTAACTTGCACTTAAAGATGTAGCGACCAACTGTAGTTACTGACAGTGGGTTTCTGAAGTGTTCCTGAGCCCATGTGGTGATATCCTTTACACACTGATGTCGCTTGTTGATGCAGTACAGCCTGAGGGATCGAAGGTCACGGGCTTAGCTGCTTACGTGCAGTGATTTCTCCAGATTCTCTGAACCCTTTGATGATATTACGGACCGTAGATGGTGAAATCCCTAAATTCCTTGCAGTAGCTGGTTGAGAAAGGTTTTTCTTAAACTGTTCAACAATTTGCTCACGCATTTGTTGACAAAGTGGTGACCCTCGCCCCATCCTTGTTTGTGAATGACTGAGCATTTCATGGAATCTACTTTTATACCCAATCATGGCACCCACTTGTTCCCAATTTGCCTGTTCACCTGTGGGATGTTCCAAATAAGTGTTTGATGAGCATTCCTCAACTTTATCAGTATTTATTGCCACCTTTCCCAACTTCTTTGTCACGTGTTGCTGGCATCAAATTCTAAAGTTAATGATTATTTGCAAAAAAAAAAAAAGTTTATCAGTTTGAACATCAAATATGTTGTCTTTGTAGCATATTCAACTGAATATGGGTTGAAAATGATTTTCAAATCATTGTATTCCGTTTATATTTACATCTAACACAATTTCCCAACTCATATGGAAACGGGGTTTGTAGTTACAGGGGCAGTATTAGCCATATTAACACTGATACCAATACATTTTACTTGTAAATATTTAGGCTCACTAAATGATTTTGCTTTGTAAGTTTTCCTCATCATTATCATCGGCAGAAAAACACTTTATGGCATGGTAACAATGTCAACTAAATTAACTATTTTATTATTGTATTTTATTTCATACAATTGTTTAGGCTATATAAAGTCAAAGTTATCCTGTGTCCGGGGATATATTCCCTAACATTTTAAACTAACAACAACAAAAAATGATTTTGTGAAAACAAAATATCGATCTGATCACTGCTGTGAATCATATACTGCTACTACCCTTGGTATCAAAAGCATCGACTTATGGATTGACAGAAGCAACAGAAGCAACATTTGCTTCTGTTGCTTTAATATTATCGTCTTTCTCAACTCTTATTAATCTACTTGTTAATTTCCTGTTAATATCTGCTTACTTTCTGCTGTAACGCGGTTGCATCCGCACTTCTTAAATTTTATTAAGCACTTATTTCTTCTGTTGTTTCAAGCGAGCGCAGCGTTAACATGTTTCCCGGTCATTCTCTCTTGCTCGATGTGTCACATTTTTAGCCTTTTTCTCCATTTCCACAGTGATAATATTATTTGTAAGTAATTTTCCGCAATGGATGTGATATTAATTTAAATGATTAGTTAGATTATTTAATTTAGTATGAACATACACAAACAGTTAGCAGTAGCTAATAACACGAGCCTCGTCTGTCAACAAAAGGACCAAACTTCAAGGTATGAGTTACAGGTGATATTTTTTTGTGAAAGGCATTGATTGGCATTTGGCGATTACACACTTTCCACAGAAATTGGTCAATAATGATCGGTGGCCGATCGATTGGAACACAATTTCCTCCATGCGCGGCCATCTTTTTGCGACACATCGACGTGAGGTACATGACAACGTTGACTATTTCGACGAATCGTTACAGCCCCAGATGATTTAGACTTTTGGGTATTTTGCATTGAAGATTTTTTTAAAAATCAAAACATGCATCTTGGGGTATTAAATCCATGTAATGGCTTCAGCATTTTAACGGCAGAACACAAACCCTGTGTTTGCTGAGCGACACAAAACGAGAGGGGGAGGGGACCTGGAGATACAGAGCAGCAGAGACGGCATGCAGACAAAGAAGAGAAAGAAAATGGAACAGCGGTATGAAAACGGACACAGGGAAGTATTTGGGGCCCCAGTTCTAACCAAGAGTATGCAAGTAGCCATGGCCAAAGCATTGACCGTTTGGATGATGATGACCACGAGACTGAGCGTTCCATAGAAGTAAATGGTTGCTACGGTTACTTGCTAGTATCCTGGAGACCGGCGAGAGAGCTTTTAGAAAACCGAATGGTTAGGCAAAGACAAGAAAGGATAAAACCTCCTTAAAGATCATTATGTAAACAATACTGTAGATGAACACTAACAGTAAACACGTAAAAATCTTCAGACATCTTCAGAAAATTATGGCCATGAGCAATGAGAGCTACTGAACTACCTTATCTGAATAAGATAGTTCACAGTAAATAAACTAAAGTCATGAACAATCTTTCATGTAACTATAATAAGTGACAGCACATACGTGAGTACAAATACAAGAATGTCTGCTTTTGACTGCAAGACTGTGGGAACACATTCCACAGCTTCTTATTTGCATAATTAGCATAGTTAAAACCTGGAATCAGCTCAACATTTTTACAGTTTTTACTCAGATGAGCATACCGTGCTTGCAAAACAAGTGACTGAACTAAGATGAAAAAGGTCGGGTTTGCAAATTTTCGTGCCAGAAACCTATTTTGCTGTGTTTTATAAAACTTTACTTAGAATTGTCGAAAATCTACAAAGCAATGTGCAGTTTTAATATGTGTACAGTAGGGTTGTACGGTATACCGGTATTAGTATAGTACCGCGATAATAATTAATCATATTCGGTACTATACCGCCTCTAAAAAGTAACAGTCCCCCACCCGTCGTGTCATGCAGACGAGCATGTTCGGCAGTGCACAATCACAGAGTGTGTAGACAGAAAAGGGAGAACTGACAAATTTTGGTTTAATAACTAAAGATAAAGATGAAGCTATAACACTGAAACACCCTCAGGAAGAGGTGCTTTAAGAGATGGCTAGCTAGCAAGCAACATCACTTTACATTATACACACTACACACAAGTGAATGAAGAGCATACTTAGTCAACAGCCATACATGTCACACTAAGGTTGGCCGTGTGAACAACGCTAACACTGTCATAAATATGTGCCATATAGTGAAACCACACTAAACAACAATGACAAACACATTTGTGAGAATATTTGCACCGCAACACAACATAAACACTACAGAACCAATTCCCAGAATTCTCTGCAGCACCAACTTTTCCGCGACGCTACAATATAAACAAACGCCGTTGGTGGAGCTACACCTAACATCCACTTTAATGATACCAAGTACAATAGCGTATCTAGTCGATACTACTATGATTACATCGATATTTTTTAGTATCACAAAATCATCTTTCGTTTTTTTTTTAAAATTTAGATTATGTTTATAAACTCAGGAAATATGTCACTGGACACATGAGGACTTTGAATATGACCAATGTCTGATCCTGTAACTACCGTATTTTTCGGACTATAAGTCGCAGTTTTTTTCATAGTTTGGCCGGGGGTGCGACTTATACTCAGGAGCGACTTATGTGTGAAATTATTAACACATTACCGTAAAATATCAAATAATATTATTTAGCTCATTCACATAAGAGACTAGACGTATAAGATTTCATCGGATTAAGCGATTAGGAGTGACAGATTGTTTGGTAAACGTATAGCATGTTCTATATGTTATAGTTATTTGAATGACTTTTACCATAATATGTTACGTTAACATACCAGGCATGTTCTCAGTTGGTTATTTATGCGTCATATAACGTACACTTATTCAGCCTGTTGTTCACTTTTCTTTATTTATTTTAAATTGCCTTTCAAATGTCTATTCTTGGTGTTGGCTTTTATCAAATAAATTTCACCAAAAAAATGCGACTCATACTCCAGTGCGACTTACATATGTTTTTTTTCCTTCTTTATTATGCATTTTCAGCTGGTGCGACTTATACTCCAGAGCGACTTATACTCTGAAAAATACGGTACTTGGTATCGGTTTGATACCCAAATTTGTGGTATCTTTCAAAACTAATGTAAAGTATCAAACAACAGAAGAATAAGTGATTATTACATATTAACAGAAGTGTAGACAGAACATGTTAAAAGAGAAAGTAAGCAGATATTAACAGTAAATGAACAAGTAGATTAATAATTCATTGTATAACTCTTGTCCTTAATAATGTTGACAAAATAATAGAATGATAAATGACACAATATGTTACTGCATATGTCAGCAGCTAAATTAGGAGCCTTTGTTTGTTTACTTACTACTAAAAGACAAGTTGTCTTGTTTGTTCACTATTTTATTTAAGGACACAATTGCAATAAGAAACTTATGTTTAACTTACCCTAATACCCTAATGTAATTTTTTGTGGTCCTCTTTATTTAGAAAAGTACCAAAAAGTACCGAAATACATTTTGGTACCGGTACCAAAATATTGGTATTGGGACAACACTAGTGTACAGTATAAAGCATAACAATCCTTAAAAAAACGTACCAGCGTGTGTTCAAAGTTCTGGTACTGGTCTGGTTCCAACCCTCACTCTTCCATGAAAAAATGTATCGTGTGTGTGTGTGTGCGTGTCTCCATGCATGCGTGTGAGGGTGTTTCAGCTGTGTTGTGGCCTTGAGCGCTATCTTTACAGCGGCCCTCGAAAGCAGCAGATATGCCCTCACAGCCTATGCTGACTGGATGCTTTTGTGGCACATTCGCACACACACACACACACACACACACACACACACACACACACACACACACACACACACACACACACACACACACACACACACACACACACACACACACACACACACACACACATGTTTCTTTTTCTCTAGGCCACTCAGCTTGCTACTAGTCTATTCAAGCTGCTCTGCTCTCCCCTTTCTGAGAACTGTCGGCTTGTGAAGTGGAGCGACTATGGGTAGAAAGAGCCACACACACACACACACACACACACACACACACACACACACACACACACACACACACACACACACACACACACACACACACACAAGCACACACACACACACACACACACACACACACACACACACACACACACACACACACACACACACACACACACACACACACACACACACACACACACACACACACACACAACACATGTATACACACAGAGCTGGGAGCACTGAGGCATATTATTGTATGCATGACAGGACTCGCTATACAGCACTGAACTCACAAAGAACACAACAGAGCATACAGTCATTAATTCTTGCTCAGTGCCCTGCAGCATTTGCTACGGTCACCCTCTTGATAAAACACGTCCGGTAATTATTTATTTCCTATACCTTGGCTGAAGAGCACAGTGACTTGCACACAGAGAAACAAGCATTACTGTAAATATGAAATTGCTACTAATGTCAAATACAAAGTCTGTGCCATGTTTTCCCACATGGCTGCAAATCAATTTGTAGTTGTGGGTTTCCGGGGCTTGAGGAGCGCGTCTTGATGACGTCATTGTGTAATTTGCATAATTAACCATGACACATGTGCATGTCACTTTTTTAAACGAGGAGCTGGGATAGGCTCCAGCCCCCCCGCGGGCCCGAGAGGGACAAGTGGTAGGAAATAGATGGTAAAAAAAACAACTTAATTCAAAAATGCTAATCGCTAATTATCCACACCTCGCTTTTCACTGCAGTGTTACTGTAATACACCCTTGCTGGGTTACCTGCGTGAAGCTGGCAATTGTGCTATTGTGGTTTTATTATTGTTAACGTTTTATTACTCACAGGCATTCATTGAAATATACCTAATAAGACCTGACATGAATTGAAATAAAAGTGCCATCATGAGGTAACATTTTAATTATTCAAAGACTATGCTTGACTAGAATAGACAAAATGTTTTGAGGGATTTGATGTTTTGGGGTGGTTGGGTCTCGTGATTAGACATGTGCGATAACATCAATTTTATTTTTGAGACAATACTAAGTATCTCTTCTGTCTGCCCAGGGGTGTCTAAACTTTTTCCTCTGAGGGCCGCACACGGAAAAATTAAAGCATGCGGGGGCCATTAGGTTTATTTTTCATTTTCAAACCATAAAAAAAATGTGTTTTTACCTTTAGGGTTCCCAGGGACCATAAAGGGTCTAAGACATTAAAATGTTAAAAACAAGTCAAATTATAATCTTTTTTATTTTATTCAACAGTAAATCTCTACAGTATATCAACTTCAGGTTGATATAAAGTAAAACAAAAACAAAAAGGTTTTATGCCTTTTCTGTCAAAGACAACTTTGTTTTTATAATAATACTGAAATATGCAGTATTTCCCCCACTGCCCAAAACATTGAGAAAGCAATGTTTGATGTGAAGTAATTAGAGCCTTAAAAAGATCAATAATGCAGGACACCATTGATTTTAATTCATTATTATTTTTGAGTAATCACAGTGAAAAGATAAATAAAATCCCATTAAATATATTTGGGATCAAAAAGGTGCCCCACTCATAAAGTGATACATTTTTATTAGTTTTTTTTTTACTTTCAACACTTAAGTTACGAGATCATTTTCAGATATATCTGTGGATTTTACGTTTTAACTATTATTTTGTTTGTTTTATGCTCTTTTGTCAAAGAAAACGTTGATGTTTTTGTATGGCAACCACACAATATATGCAATATTTTCCACATAAAACATTTTAAAGTGAAATATTTTAAATAATTGGAGCCTTGAATAGGTCAATAATTCATTATAACATAGATTTTTTTTTTTTTGAGCAATGGAAAAAACAGCCTGCATGGCAGCTTTGTGTCAACATTGCAACTTTTTCTAGTTAAGAGTTTACCTCATTCCACTTTTTTTTAAATGTGTTTTTTAATTTTTGCAATAACATTTCCAGAATGTGTGACCGGCCGGTAAACAATTAGCTGCGGGCCGCAAATGGCCCCCGGGCCGCACTTTGGACACTCCTGTGTCTGCCTCAAAAAGGCCTCCCTCATATTCAGTGTTGAAGTGAGTGAGGTGTTTAACGAGGTTTGTTCCTTACTGTTTTTCAACAAATATCACACATCGTCTTGGTCTGAAGTTTAGTTTTTTTAATTCATTGTATATTTATTGTATTATTGATTAACTGGTATTTTAGCAATATAGATTGATTGTATCTTATTTATTGCATTATTAAGGATTCAATGACTCAAATGATTGAAATTTTAGCTATCCAACAGATTTATTGTATACAGTAGTGTTGTCTCGATACAAATATTTTGGTACCGGTACCAAACTTATTTCGATACTTTTCGGTACTTTTCTAAATAAAGGGGACCACAAAAAATTACATTATTGGCTTTATTTTAACAAAAAGTCTTACGGTACATTAAACATATGTTTCTTATTGCAAGTTTGTCCTTAAATAAAATAGTGACCATACAAGACAACTTGTCTTTTATTAATAAGTAAGCAAACAAAGGCTCCTAATTAGTCTGCTGATGTATGCAGTAACATATTGTGTCATTTATCATTCTATTATTTTGTCAAAATTATTAAGGACAAGTGGTAGAAAATGAATTATTAATCTACTTTTTCATTTACTGTTAATATCTGCTTACTTTCTCTCTTAACATGTTCTATCTACACTTCTGTTAAAATGTAATAATCACTTATTATTCAGTTGTTTGATACTTTACATTAGTTTTGGATGATACCATAAATTTGGGTATCAATCCGATACCAAGTAGTTACAGGATCATACATTGGTCATATTCAAAGTCCTCATGTGTCCAGGGACATATTTCCTGAGGATATAAACATAATATACATTTAAAAAAAACGAAAGAAGATGATGTGATGCCAAAAAATATCGACGTAATCATAGTAGTATCGACTAGATACGCTATTGTACTTGGTATCATTACAGTGGATGTTAGGTGTAGATCCACAATGGCGTTTGTTTACATTTTGACGCCGGTGAGCTACGGTGGGTAGTGAAGCATGTTTAGCTATTCCTCGTCCTGCAGGGATGATACTTGTAAGAAACTTACTTTATTTGTCGACATGGAGGCGAGGATTAGTCATTTGAAATAGCTAAAACACTGCAGACTGGGGCTGGACTTTAGCCGCTAGCTAGCTAGCCATGTCTTAAAGCACCTCCGATTGATTCATTAGTATCGCGGTACTATACTACTGGTATACCGTACAACCCTGGTATACAGTATTCATTATTTTATGATATTGAAGCCATGGAAAGGAGGAAAGTGTGGAATCCAATGAACCCTTGTACCTAAGTTACGGTCAGAGCGAAAAAAGATACGTCCTGCACTGCACTCTAGTCCTTCACTCTCACGTTCCTCATCCACAAATCTTTCATCCTCGCTCAAATTAATGGGGTAATTGTCGCTTTCTCGGTCCGAATCGCTCTCGCTGCATTGTAAACAATGGGGAAATGTGAGGAGCCCTTCAGCCTGTGACGTCACACTACTTCCGGTACAGGCAAGGCAATCAAAAGTTGCAAACTTTATCGTCGATGTTCTCTACTAAATCCTTTCAGCAAAAATATGGCAATATTGCAAAATGATCAAGTATGACACATAGAATGGATCTGTTATCCCCGTTTGAATAAAAAAAAATTCATTTCAGTAGGCCTTTAAAGTTGTTGTGTATGTGTTAAGGCTGAAACGACGTGTCAACGTAGTCGACGTCATCGATTACGTAAATATGTCGACGCCATTTTTGTGCGTCGACGCGTCGCATATTTACGTCACACTACCGTCATGGCGGAGCGCAAAGCAGAAGAGTGGTGCGAGCGAGGGGAAAAAAGCATGCCAAAAGTGTGGGAGTATTTCAATAAACGGCCTAATAATGTTGTTGTATGCACACTGTGTCGAGCGGAAATGGCCTATTACGTCACACTACCGTCATGGCGGAGCGCAAAGCAGAAGAGCGGTGCGAGCGAGGGGCAACAAGCACGCCAAAAGTCGTCAAAAGTGTGGGAGTATTTCAATAAACGGCCTAATAATGTTGTTGTATGCACACTGTGTCGAGCGGAAATGGCCTGTCATAGCAGCACAACTGTACGGGGGCTTCGGTTCGGTTCGGAGGTGTACCGAACGAGTTTCCACACGGACATATTAAGTAGCGTAGCGCACGTTGTGTAAACAATGCACACCGAGGCACAACACACGGCATGTTAGCAACGACCGGGCTACTACAACAAATAAAAAGCCAGAGCTGGAAGACCCTCCTGCCTCGTTAAGATCTCCCGTTTGGGAACACTATGGCTGCGCGGTGCGGAGGACGGAGGTTTGCCGACATTGTTCAGCAGCGGTAAGGCATGCTTCTGCCAACACGTCAAACATGCTAACCCATTTGAAGCGTCACCACCCCCAAGTAAACATTGCTTCAACAAAGAAAGACGAGCAAACAGCTCCCACCTCTTACTGCCAGATTAGGCAGGCTGGGGGGGGGGGGAAGAAGAAAAATTAATCTGAGGCTGAGTTGACTTGAAACTGTTTAATGTTGCACTTTTTATATGTAGAAGAAAAGTTTTGTCATTTTATTTAATCTGAGCAACAACTTCCATCCATCCATCTTCTTCCGCTTATCTGAGGTCGGGTCGCGGGGGCAGCAGCCTAAGCGGGGAAGCCCAGACTTCCCTCTCCCCAGCCACTTCGTCCAGCTCTTGATTAACGTGGACCCCAATTTAAACAAGTTGAAAAACTTATTGGGGTGTTTATCTTTATTTTTGCACATTTTAAAGCAAAATAAGCAATACTTTTACTTTTGAAATGCTTATACTATTGCAGAATATTAAGATTTGCGCTGGATGTTTACTTTTATATTTGCACATTAAAAAGCAAATAAGATACTTTTAATTTTGTTAAATGTTAAAAGTTTTAAATGTTTACCGTAATTTCCGGACTATAAGCCGCACCTGACTATAAGCCGCACCAGCTAAATTTAGGGGAAAATACAGATTGCTCCATATATAAGCCGCACCCGACTATAAGCCGCAGGGTTTTGATGTGTAATTAGCGTAGTATATAGGGGTTCCTGCTACCACGGAAGGGATTGTCGGGACAGAGATGACTGTTTGGGAACGCAAAGCGTCCCATTTTTTAACAATAAATCTTTCAATCATTCAATCAAACTTTCACATCTTTGACATGGCGAACAGCATTCGTGCAGAGTACAAATAATACAACGGTGCAAAGTAATACAAAGTGCTCGCCTGTACGTTATCAAAATAACCAGCCTACCGGTATATGAAAAGTCAGTCTTTAATCATTGTGTCATCATCTTCCTCCTGCGTACTAAAACCACCGAAATCCTCTTCGTCTATGTCGGAGAAGAACAGGCCGTAAATAAGCCGCACCGTTGTATAAGCCGCAGGGACCAGAACGAGGGGAAAAAGTAGCGGCTTATAGTCCGGAAATTACGGTACATTGTTACAGAATATTTTGTCTTGTTGTTGTCAATGTTGACTGAGTGGCCATACTTTTTTTTTGTAAATAAAAGCCATGCCTTTTGAAAAAACTGGCCTACATTTATTTTTTCATCTTCATTTTAAATAAAAAAAAAAATCGGTAAAAGGAAAAATAATCTATAGATTAATCGAAATAATAATAATCTACAGATTAATCGAAAAAATAATCTATAGATTAATCGATAGAAAAATAATCGTTAGCTGCAGCCTTAGTATGTGTCCAGCTACAGTTGATGCAAGCGTTTAGATACCATCCATCCATCTTCTACCACTTGTCCCTCTCGGAGTAGCGGGGGTACTGGAGCCGATGTTTATTTATGAGCCAGTCTGCCCCACAACAAAAGGATACAGAAAAATAAGGAACTTAGTGACTACAACGTCGGACTACAATGGCGGACTCGCGCAAAGCTCTTTGACTACCATGTAAAGATATCCGCTGACGTCACCAATTGGAAAAACGTCACAAGTCGGGCAAATTCCAAAGGGCTCATTTGGAGAAAGTATGAAGGAAGGCAAGATTGTTTTAAAAATATAGCCGCCTTTCCTCCAAGGTTTGATTTCAAATTTTCGGGACTTATGCAGGTAATTACACAAAAACAGGTACCTATAGGAAATAAATGTTGGTTTTGCATCACAGAACTGGAAGGGAAACCATCCAGTGTGAACATGCTGAAAATCTAATTTCTCCTCTGGGATTAATAAAGTACTTCTGAAATCTGATTAATACTGTTGGTTGTTGCTGCAGTTAGATAAAGTTTAAGATAATCTTGAGTTGAAAGACATGAGAAGGGGTTTGGAGCAAGTGAGGGTGAGACAGGAAGCAGGAAGCACATGAGTGTGATTGAGAAGGGAAAAGAATAGGCTCCAACAAGCTTTCCATTAAAAGTCCAGACATGTAGGGGCCAATGTTATGTCACTGTCAGCTCTCTCTCTCTCACTCTCTCTCATACACACACACAGCGTATTCTGATCAATAGAAGCAGCACTTCACAGCACTTAAATAGCTAGAAAGCATGGGAGGGATTTGAGGAGGAGTTCCAGCCAATCAAATGGCATCATTGTAGAATAAATATCTTAACGCAGGTCTTAATGAAGGCTGAACTACACCTGCATAATGAATATGAAGCGCTACTGGTCCACTCGCTCTACCAGATTCCACTGTGTTCCTTTCTGCCCAATATGTATGTTAGCTCTCCATGTACCATCATAATGAACAACATGAAAATGCAATAGCCTGGTAGGCCTAAGCATTCATTAAAAACAAGGCAGAGGTTTTATTCATCAAATATATTTAATATTTTTGGCCACTGTAACATTACACACAGTTTGAACAGTAACACTGTGTTTGAATATAGGACAATAAAAGACTGTACTTTAATCAAGTAATTATTTGGCGTACCACTAGATACCACTATTGGTACACATACAACAGTTTTGAGAAAAACTGCTACAGCCATTTCCCCTGTGTGTTTTTCTGAGTTGCTGTCCTTGTGGGGGAACCCCTGACTACAATGATAGACGACAAAGAGGGAACCCTCTGTCCATATTTGGACTGACATAAATAAAAATATTAGACATTGTGTATATACAGCAATGTCATTTTAAAATGTTAGAACTGCTGGATAACTTAAGGGGCTGATTAAAACTAATTCAATAGATTTTTGTGTGTGTTTTCTGTTGTTGTTTTTTTAATGGAAATACTTTTTTTCTCCTATGGTTTATTAAAATGAAAAAACATGCAGCGTGCATCTTTGTGCATCATTTTTGGAACCCAAACAGCACACCTTCGACATGTTAAAATTAAGTTATGTTGTCTAGACAGTTTTTGTAATGCCCAGAATTTTTTTTTTTAATTATATGTGTGCACTGGATTTTACACAATACAACACTACAGTTTGGAATATGATGCAATGGGTGTTCAGGAAAAGTGTGTCTCCATGATTACAGCCGGTAGTACACAATCCTCATTTAAATAGGGTGGTCTGCGCCACTTTGACCTTGTTATCAATGCACACACAGTCTTAGTAGATCACCCACAGCACTTATGGGACACACAATTTTATAATTTGCACACAATATTTAGCACTTGTTTTTTGTCTCAGTGGGTAAATGTGTTTGAATCGTCACATTTGTAAACAAACTGATAGCAGGTTAAATGTTAATTTTTTAAATACTTTTAATGCCAGCAGGAAAAAAAAGTTATCTTCTTCATAAATTACGCTTAAATTTGCGCTGACATGCTGTGTAATTCTATTATATTTTACTCCATTTTAGTAGTCCTGGTAATCATTTTGTGTCATGTTGGTAAAGATGCTTAGAGGACAATTTCTCAGTGTTCTTCTTTACTGCTGCAAGAATCTCAACAATTATTTACTGGGAATACTGGGAGGACCGACTTAAATGGGGCTGTTTGCAGTGGTCAGGCGGCTGCCTAAAAGGCGCTCACATTTGAACGAGCTGCAAGCAATTTACCCCGCCTTCTTCCTGGTTTGAACATGCAAACTATGCCCCGCTTACACACAAACATGCAATTTCAACACATGGCTTTTCTCAAGGTACTTTCATAATTTCTTCCCACATTCCAAAAACAATAATGGTAACCTATTTGGGGATTCATTATGAGAGTGACTGGTGGTAGGTCCATATGTGTCCTGTAATGAATAAAAAGAAACTGAATACTGAAGTTATATGATGAACAGATATAGAGAGGGTGCTAGAAGGATTATGTAAAATTAAGCAGGTCAGGAAGACAAACTGGACAAGAAGATAGATGTTTTCTTTCCCAGTAGGAATATGGGTCTTTTAGCTCAACAATCCTCCTTGCACATGCACCCCTCACTGGGGAAACCCATTTAAAGCTAAATTATTAATGCATAGACAGATGCTGTTTTGATAGAGTTCATCATTGAAAAAGATGACTAGTTATGAAGTGAGATCTGAAAAATCCAAAATGTTCATAAACTAGACCCCTAATCTTATTTTCACAAATCTATCATTGATACCCCCGATATTCTCAAATGCTGTCATCAGCATTGGCCATCTATATTTTTTGACTAGTGTGGTACCCTTCTTGCCAGGTATCACTGTTACCATAGCAACGGAAGTGTGAAAACACCTAGATTGCTTCATTTTCCTTTTATACATGCTCACAAATGAGCACAAGCATGCACACTAAGACAGATGGACATTGCCTTGCAGCTGATGCGGCGAGCCACGTAACTGCAACATCTGTCTTTGCACACATACACACAAAGTTACAAATGCAATCACAACTCTGAGAGATGATTTTAACAATAGGACTGTGTTGACTTGATGACTAAATGTTTGGAATCAGCAAGTTGACATCTAGCAGTAATGTGTGACTGTGGAGGCATAAAGTAACCATGAATTTCTGATCACATGTACATGTTGTGCTGTTGCCTGCATAATTGCTGTGGGAATTGAATCAAATGCAACATTTTATGCATATGGGAATATTGCTGTAACACTTATTTGCACAGATAATGTGATATTATCCCTGAGTGTATAGCATTTGCATAATCTATAAGTAATAAAGCAGTCAGCTTGTGCAATAACTGTTGATGACGGCATGCTTAAAAGTGTGTCTTTGTATCTAATGTATTTTGTACAAGTGTTCCAAGTCTAATTGAAGACATAAATTGTTGCCCAAGGCATTTATGCAAAAGAGATCAGTTGAAAAAAAAGCACAAACTGTGTGAAGGTGTGTGGTCATATACTGTATAGTAAAGTCTGTCACCTTCTTCGGTGGACAAAAACCCAGCAGAGATCGAACAATGACATCAAGAAGGATGGGTCGAAAATAGAGTGAGAGAGTCATCCTGATGGTACCTGCTAACCTTCAATTAGCTGCAGTAGTCAGCAGGGCATTGATTACCTTCTAAATGCCAAAACAACACCACACACAAACACAAACTTTGGTGCCGCAGGTTTTTTCTGGCGGTAAAGATTACATTATTATAAATGTGGATTTGTAAGTTGACATCATTTCAGAAAGAGTCATTTTGTACTACGCCCCAACAGAAACTGTAGTCAAATAATTATTTCTGACATTGTCGATCAAAACTCAGCAGTAGTTTTTGTCCGATTGTTTTAATTCTCTATAAAATCCTAATTCAAAAGTCTGAAATTCTGGACAGAAGTCTCCGCTCCACTCCACTCAGGGCATCTAAAATGTATTAAATTGTCCTGGGCTTTATATAGTGCTGTGTTATTTTCCCGTTTTCATAAGCTTCACATGTTGCCTCTTCACATCAGTCCAATGACATTTTTGACACTAAATCAAACACACTCACACAATCATTTAGGTCCAGTTTACACAAAGCCGGATAAGGTTATCCAGGGTAAATAACACCTAACCTTATCCGTGTCCACACACAACAATGCCACTGTTTAAGAGCCCCGCCATCTCCGTCCGCCGGCGCAGCGCGACCTAGTACGCATGCACGGAAAATGCGCACGTCATAGTCATCTCCAGTGTTGCTTTGTGTGCAAGTTCTTAAATTTAACTTATCTGAACAATATCCAGTGTTGTGGTGTTTCAATTAACTGGAATCCATTGTGCTGTGGGGTCCTATTGTAGTGAATCACACCCGAAACCATCATACATTAATCAAATCTTTATTAGACACGTAAACAATGTGATAAAGAACATTTAACATCAATCAAACTAGGGATCTAGATATCTGGTCAGGACACTCCTCACTCTTTTGCCTTCACCTTCATTGTCCATTCGTTTTTGGTGACTTTATATACTCTGGACCGAGACGTTGAGTCGGCGACATTCGTGGCGGACAATAACTGATACAGACTGCTTTGCCAGTCCAAATGCATTCGATGTTTTCCTCGACGGCCAGGTAATACAAAGCACACGCTACCTTTTAATTTGATCACATACACGGAAGCCAGCATTCTCGATGACTCTCCTTTGACAAATGGACAAAGTTTTTCGCTAAGTAGCATCCCAGCTAACCCGGCCGGACATTGGAAAGTTCTCTTGCCGTCTGAGAAGTGTTGTATCCGAAATAGCTCCAATCGCTTTCTCTTAAGGTATTCATGGGTGATTTCCACAAGCGTCTGTACATGTAGAAACACGGCAAGTCTGAATGACTCGCCTTCATATTTCCGGTGGTTAGCTCCGAGCTGCGAAACCGCTTTATTATGAAGCTGGCTGTGGCGTGTTCTTTCTGATTTCACTTCCTGTGTGGGCGTGTTCTTTCTGGCGTCACTTCCTCTCCGAACTCACTTTGTAAACGATCAATGAGTCCATATAAAGCTAAGTGCCGGAGATTCAAGAAATACACGGCTGACTTACCCGTGTAAAAATTTGTCCGAGGAAGGAAACCTTAAAGGCCTACTGAAACCCACTACTACCGACCACACAGTCTGATAATTTATATATCAATGATGAAATCTTAACAATGCAACACATGCCAATACGGCCGGGTTAACTTATAAAGTGCAATTTTAAATTTCCCGCAAAACTTCCGGTTGATAACGTCTATGTATGATGACGTACGCGCGTGACGTCAATGGTTGAAACGGAAGTATTCGGACACCATAGTATCCAATACAAAAAGCTTGGTTTTCATCTCAAAATTCCACAGTATTCTGGACATCTGTGTTGGTGAATCTTTTTCAATTTGTTTAATGAACAATGAAGACTGCAAAGAAGAAAGCTGTAGGTGGGATCGGTGTATTAGCGGCTGGCTGCAGCAACACAACCAGGAGGACTTTGACTTGGATAGCAGACGCGCTATCCGACGCTAGCCGCCGACCGCATCGATGATCGGGTGAAGTCCTTCGTCGCTCCGTCGATCGCTGGAACGCAGGTGAGCACGGGTGTTGATGAGCAGATGAGGGCTGGCTGGCGTAGGTGGATAGCTAATGTTTTTAGCATAGCACTGTGAGGTCCCGTAGCTAAGTTAGCTTCAATGGCGTCGTTAGCAACAGCATTGTTAAGTTTCGTCAGGCTGGAAAGCATTAACCGTGTAGTTACAGGTCCATGGTTTAATAGTATTGTTGATTTTCTGTCTATCCTTCCAGTCAGGGGTTTATTTCTTTTGTTTCTATCAGCAGTTAAGCCCGATGCTATCACGTTAGCTCCTTAGCTAAAGTGCTTCGCCGATGTATTGTTGTCGAGATAAAAGTCACTGTGAATGTCCATTTCGGATTCTTGACTCTCATTTTCAAGAGGATATCATATCCGAGGTGGTTTAAAATACAAATCCGTGATCCACAATAGAAAAAGGAAAAAGTGTGGAATCCAATGAACCCTTGTACCTAAGTTACGGTCAGAGCGAAAAAAGATACGTCCTGCACTGCACTCTAGTCCTTCACTCTCACGTTCCTCATCCACAAATCTTTCATCCTCGCTCAAATTAATGGGGTAATCGTCGCTTTCTCGGTCCGAGTCGCTCTCGCTGCTGGTGTAAACAATGGGGAAATGTGAGGAGCCTTTCAACCTGCGACGTCACGCTACTTCCGGTACAGGCAAGGCTTTTTTTCAAAAGTTGCGAACTTTATCGTCGATGTTCTCTACTAAATCCTTTCAGCAAAAATATGGCAATATCGCGAAATGATCAAGTATGACACATAGAATGGATCTGCTATCCCCGTTTAAATAAAAAAAAATCATTTCAGTAGGCCTTTAAACGCTGGTTTAGTGTGGCTGAAACGGGGCTTAGGCTAAATAATTATTTGTTTAAGGGGTTAAACGACTTAGTGTAGACATGGCCTTAGTCAACCATTTAGTGTGTTATGGACTCACCTTCACCATGGAGAAGAAATTACAAAATGCACACGACGCAGCCCCAAATGCAAAGAAAATCGACCCAGCCATTGAAAAAGGAAACAGCCACCACACAGAACGGAAATTCACCATCACAACGTCAGTTATTGAAGCATGCATGCAGGAAGAGGAAGAAGACAGCACTCAATAATCTCTGTGGTAGGCTACTTAATGCCATGTTACAGGCTCTTTCTTTTGTTACAAGCGCCTGTGTAAATATTTCATGTTTCAATGTGTACACTTGTGGTTTATAGACTTGCATGGCCAATATATGTACAAAATAAAACTTGTCCAAATATTTGGTGCATGCGGCTAGTACTTGTATACGTGCGCTCTCTAGCCTGGAAATTCATTAGTTACTGGATTTATGATCAATTGTTCATCTACTTCCATTTGCAAAAATTCAGTTGAAAACATGCAGGCGCAACATAAAAATACACAATACCAGTAACACCGTCATTCAGGATGTGGGTGGAATTTCATAGCTGTGACCTTTTACCCTTTTTGTTCAAAGAAGCCCTCAGTACACATATTCAAGCAAAACACACAGGGACATATGTACACACACATCAAACACTGCGCTCTGCCAAAAGTCTCATTTCTAAAGAGGCAGTCATCAAATATACAGGAGATGTCCTTCATAATTCAGCTCTACAGTCCACAGCAGGAACACACTTCACAGTGCAAAGGGGCATTTGTACTTCACCAGGCAGAAGAAATGGAAAGGAGAGAAAGGATGTGCCTTTTGTCATCAGACGTGACCATTTTTCTCCAATCTGGCAAAATTGCTTCAAACTTGGAATAATTGTCTCCCTAAAGCCGTAATATACCTTCCTGTCTCCTTTTCTATTAGTGATGGGAATTTTGGCTCTTTTTTGTCTTGGCTCACTAAAAATAAATGGCTCTTTTGGCTCCAAAACTTATTCTGAGAATTTTTTTTGTTTCTTTAATTGATTTTTTACTGAAATATGTGCAAAATGAACTTCTAGTATAATGTATTTATGTATATTCTCAACATGGAACAGATCGCTACACAACAAATTATAAAAACTCAAAAACAAAGATCCGCCTCAAATTAGACTAAATCAGGGGTGGGCGATGAATTTTTACTGGGGGCCGCATTAATTTTGCTCAATATTATTTTTGATATACCGTAAGATAAATAATAATAATAATAATAACAACAATAATTATAATTAATAATAATTTCATTTAACCTAACTTAACTTTATACAAAAGCAGATTGCTTTTGATGGTTTTATTTTTAACACTGTCTTACACAACACTTCCTGATGTATAATACAATGCAAAACTGTCAATTCCTGCACAGGGTTAATTTCTGTCACTTGATCCTGCATCCTCTTTAAAAGTCCAACATTTTTCCCCGTCAGATTTGGACAACCATATGTTGTCACACCTGCCAGCTTGTCCCATTTCAGTCCTAACATGTCTAAATACACATTTACCTCTGTGAACAAGTCATTATCTGTGGTTGTCCCTTTAATTGACTGCATGGCTGCCAGCTCCTCCGTGATTTGAAAGTCTGCAGTTATCCCACGTAAGAAGATGAGCAGCTGGTCGGTGTCACGTACATCGCAGCTCTCATCCAAAGCCAGGGAAAAACAGTCAAAGTCGGCCGTTCTGTTCTTCAGCTGAAGCTCCAAGTTTCCAGCGATGGTCTCAACCCGCCTCGTTACAGCGCGTCGGGAGAGTGACACTTTCTCAAATGCACCCCTCTTCTCCGGGCATATCAGCGCAACATAGTCCAATAAGCACTCCTTAATAAACTCTCCGTCAGAAAACGCCTTACTTTTTCTGGCGATTTTGTGAGAAATGACGAAACTTGTCCTGACGGCTGCATCTCTAGGGGTGTGAAATTTGGCAAAAAGTTCTTGTTGGGTTTGCAGTTTTACCATCAACGCATCAGCCTCCCTTGCGCGCTCTTCATCAGACAGATTCCGGTATTTTTCCTCGTGCTTCGTCGTGTAGTGGCGATTCAAATTATATTCTGTACCACTGTACCACAAATTAAGCACACAGCTTTACCTTTAATTTCTGTAAAGAAATACTTGGCAGTCCATGTCTCGTTGGAAACACGGTATTCGTCATCAACTTTTCTCTTTTTAGCGTGAGCTGACATTCGGGGGTAACCGGGCATCACTTGTCGCTGTGCACCTTCACTCACAGGTTACACACGGACATATGTCCATAAATAACACTTTTCAAAATAAAAGCAGCACAGTTGTATTGCACGCACGACATAGATGTTTTTTAAAATGTATTTTGTAATTTGTGATTACCGCTGTTCACATTCACTCACAATCACACACGCGCATACGTCCACACGAAAGTAATACAAATAACGCTTTTCAAAACAAAAGCAGCACCGTTGTATTGCACACTCGACATAGATACTTTTTTAAATGTATTTTGTAATATATGATTGGCCTCACGCGGGCCGGACAGGGACGCACAAAGGGCCGGATGTGGCCCGCGGGCCGCAGAATGCCCAGGTCTGGACTAAAAGGACACTGATTGTGTGTGTTAAATGTAACTGTCAAACTGTTTACAAGGAAATGGTACATAACCAAATACTGTATAAATTGAAATGTGCAAAACTAAAAGAAAAATATGCATCTAGGTAACATTTTTTGCTAATGCTTAGCAAAAATCAGCATTCAAAAACACTACGTGCTTTAGCTTTAATTTTTTGCTGCTCATTTTCCTCATCTTTACCGCATGTAGTCTCTAATTCTGTAGCAATGCACTCTCATTCTCTCTCATGATTGTGCTGTGTGTGTAACCCATTTCTTTCTCTTCTACTCAGTGTCGACACGTATGCCACCACATATTTTGACCAATATTGTGCGGCTTTAAAGTAACAGAAAAAAGACGAGGCGGCTCGTTCACTTCAAAGAGCCGGTTCCTGTCTAAGAGCACGATCGTTCCCCAATGACCCATCACCACTTTTTAACCTCCACGACATACACAAGCACAGGTGACTCAGTTCTGACGTGATATTTTTAGATGAGCTATAATTATGAGAGTTGACCGACACTGGCAGTGAGGTTAAGGCTTAAAGACTGTGTGCGTGCAATGGTAGTCTAACTGGGCTAATGCTTGGTGAGTGCAACAACAAAGCAAAAGTAATTTCTTTATCCATCTTTCTATTGAGATCACGAGTGTACAGTCATGATGGGTAAGTCGGCGGTTACAACAAAAGTGTACAATATACTTTTGTACAAGGGAAAAAAGAAAACAGCATAACTCAACCGAGCTAATAAACGGATGGACAAACAGACACACATACACTCCTGAAGTTGTGAAGTAATATGTGGTCCTAAGGTATTGCTTAAACAATATATCAAATGGTGACCTTAGACTTTTGCACAGTACAGCTATAGAACCGGCTCAAGAGGGTGAGTTGTTTGATGGGTTTGAGATCAAGGTTCTCCCCACCAAGTTTGTTAAAGATGCTTTGTGCACTGGTACACATACATGTTGTAAAAGTCCCACACATTCTTAGATGAAAATTAAGATTATCCAGTGACTAAACTATCAATCAACCAGGCATTTAGTGTACGATAATTATGTACAGTATGTATGTAGCCCATATCTCCACTAACAGAGTGCCTATATATAGGTCACGGTATAATTTTCTTTCAGCGGTTGCAGAAAATATATTATAATCACATTAGTACCTATTTTAAGAGAGGTGTAATTAACAAGCTGACTACATTTTCTGGAACTCTGTGCTATTCAGAGAACATGAGCACATACTTGGTGATTAAATGATTAAGAGGCAAATAAACTGCATACTTCACATATACTTACAGCTGTGTATAAAACAAATACCATATGCCAGATCAGGGGCCTCATGTATTAAGAACTGCATGGATTTACTACTAAAATAGACATGCGTTCAATTCCAGAAAACATCGTACGCAAGACAAAATTCAGATGTATTAAAGTGTGGGCACGGACAAATCTAAGCACATTTCTTTGTTACATCACAATCAACCTGGAATTGATGGATTAAGTTCGCTGCAGTACTGCACCCCGCTTGAAAAGATAGTCGGTGCATTGATATGTACAACCTTAGAAGAAGTGGCTGACTCTGATTGCTCCCAATGTAAGTATAATTTGTGTAATTTACAACAAAATGTGTTCATACTTCAGCCTGCTCACAGCCAGATTAGAGTTTCATATGAACATGATGTAATATTTGGTTTGCAATCTTTTAAATGTAAACATGCCAGCGCTATTAAAAAGGATACAAAATACTGATTTTTGATTACTCAATGTATTATTACAACTCAGGAGAAATGTAGGTACCATTGTGCAGCAAACACCAGCTGCTGTAGTCCGCCCAACTAGCCAAGCTGGTTCTGGAGTCAAAGGAACACATTTTGACAGCAATAAGTGGCAAAACGTGTAGATAAATTAATAGGTATACTCACAAATATTAAAATAATCATTTAATTCATTGGCGAAAAAGGGAATTTTATGTCCTTGCCTCGATTATTTTTACTGTTTTGAAATATAATTTTGGCAATGTCCGAGCGACCATGTCTGTGTGTTGCCAATGTATCCACAGGCTGTAGAAATGTGCGCATGCGAAGCATGAAGTTGGAGTGAGGCAGCGCACATTTTAACGTCCAGTTCACTTTTGATACATCTCACATTTACTGTGAAAAAGATCGTACGCCAGGTTTTTGTGTATAAGCAAGCTTAATACATGATCCGCCTGGGGTGCCCATTACGTCGATAGCAAGCTACCAGTAGATCTCCTTAAGGCTCTGGATGCTGTGGGGCTGTCTTGGTTGACAAGACTCTGCAACATCGCGTGGACATCGGGGGCGGTACCTCTGGATTGGCAGACCAGGGTGGTGGTTCCTCTTTTTAAGAAGGGGAACCGGAGGGTGTGTTCCAACTATCGTGGGATCACACTTCTCAGCCTTCCCGGTAAGGTCTATTCAGGTGTACTGGAGAGGAGGCTACGCCGGATATTTGAACCTCGGATTCAGGAGGAACAGTGTGGTTTTCGTCCTGGTCGTGGAACTGTGGACCAGCTCTATACTCTTGGCAGGGTCCTTGAGGGTGCATGGGAATTTGCCCAACCAGCCTACATGTGCTTTGTGGACTTGGAGAAGGCATTTGACCGTGTACCCCGGAAAGTCCTGTGGGGAGTGCTCAGAGAGTATGGGGTAACGGACTGTCTGATTGTGGCGGTCTGCTCCCTGTATGATCAGTGTCAGAGCTTGGTCCGCATTGCCGGCAGTAAGTCGGACACGTTTCCAGTGAGGGTTGGACTCCGCCATGGCTGCCCTTTGTCACTGATTCTGTTCATAACTTTTATGGACAGAATTTCTAGGCGCAGTCAAGGCGTTGAGGGTATCTGGTTTGGTGGCTGCAGGATTAGGTCTCTGCTTTTTGCAGATGATGTGGTCCTGATGGCTTCATCTGGCCAAGATCTTCAGCTCTCACTGGATCGGTTAACAGCCGAGTGTGAAGCGACTGGGATGGGAATCAGCACCTCCAACTTCGAGTCCATGGTTCTCGCCCGGAAAAGGGTGGAGTGTTGGGAAAGTTGGGGAAGAGATCTTGCCCCAAGTGGAGGAGTTCAAGTACCTCTGAGTCTTGTTCACGAGTGAGGGAAGAGTGGATAATGAGATCGACAGGCGGATTGGTGTGGCGTCTTCAGTAATGCGGAAGCTGTATCGATTCGTTGTGGTGAAGAAGGATCTGAGCCGGAAGGCAAAGCTCTCAATTTACCGGTCGGTCTACGTTCCCATCCTCACCTATGGTCATGAGCTTTGGGTTATGACCGAAAGGACAAGATCACGGGTACAAGCGGCCGAGATGAGCTTCCTCCGCCGGGTGGCGGGGCTCTCCCTTAGAGATAGGGTGAGAAGCTCTGTCATCCGGGAGGAGCTCAAAGTAAAGCCGCTGCTCCTCTACATCGAGAGGAGCCAGATGAGGTGGTTCGAGCATCTGGTCAGGATGCCACCCGAACGCCTTCCTAGGGAGGTGTTTAGGGCACGTCCGACCGGTAGGAGGCGACGGGGAAGACCCAGGACACGTTGGGAAGACTATGTCTCCCGGCTGGCCTGGGAACGCCTCAGAATCCCCCGGGAGGAGCTGGACAAAGTGGCTGGGGAGAAGGAAATCTGGGCTTCCCTGCTTAGGCTGCAGCCCCCGCGACCCGACCTCGGATAAGCGGAAGAAGATGGATGGATGGATATATAATATATAATTTATTAATTCGCTCGCCTGCTGAAAAAGTGTGTGCACCACTGTGCTTAACAGTAGACACCATCAGGATTTTGGTATCCAATCACTGATAAGTGGGTTTAAATAAAGCGAGCCGTGTTATGGGGGAGCAATGTCTGTTTAAAAAACCTGCTTACCTACTGCATACACTCACAGTACGATAAATAATTATTCAGCTCTGAAACAAACTAGGTTATGTGACATTCATGGGTTTATAATGTTATTCATTTAGTTAGCGTTTATATATTTCAAAGGTCAGTACAGGCACAATATGACTCGGTGTGACAGTGAACAGTAAATGCTGCTGCTAATGTAACTGCAGCAACACTGCTACTTTGCGTGAGCATTTTTAAGTCACTTGAAAGAACTTTACGGCAAGAACCAAAGGGAGAATTGATGTCAACATTGATCAGAAAGCACAATGGAAGCTAAACCAACAAAACCTGAAACAGACTGGGTGTCAAAACGAGGAAAGAGGCACTCCTTTGTTAGGATTAAAAAACGTCAGACAAATAGACTACGGTCTGCTAATCTTCAAAACATGCCGCCCAACAAGTCCTTACTAGGGACTTCAACATATCTAATATTTTCAGTAACTTGAAGGTATGTTATGAAGAACAGCATACACAGAGAAATGACAGGTTCTATCTCTAAATTCATTTATGTAGACATGGCCTTAGTGTATACACTGTCAAAAAGAAGGGTTGGTACAAACAGTGCTTTTAAATGTTTTTAAAATGTTCTTGTCCTTTTTATATGTATATATATATATATATATATATATATATATATATATATAATGTAATGTATAAATAAACAGAGAAAAGCAAAGCAAAATTGACATTCAATAATCTATTGTTATCGTGATATATATCGGGATACATATTTTTGTCCATATTGTACATCACTAGTTAAAAATAACCTGTTAAGTCTTCTAAAAAGCATGTCTCTGTCTCCACCAGAACACTACAGTATGAACACAAAGTACACACTCCAACATTTTAAGATGCTCAGATTGAGTTGTATCTGTTACATTTACTCTGAGAAAGTTTCATCTCACCCACATGTTTCTGTTCCATTCAAAATATTGGAAGATGCAAACAATTTCTCGTTAATCAGAACCAGATCGTTAAATCGGACATTAGACTAGATTTCACAGATTGAATATGTATGCATATTTCCAAGCATCCAGCACGGTGACACAGTGGTTAGTGCTCGTGCCTCACAAAAATGAGGTCCTGGGTTTGATTCCCTGGCTCAGAGATTTCTAGGCATTACGATTTAGTGCCAAACAGATTGGTGCAGTCTACAAAAATAATATTTGTCCTCCTTTAACCACAGTAAATGTATAGTCTGGTCAAATTAGATGTATCAGATTTAAGAGTTGTCAGATGACAAGTGGATGAAATTTGGCCAAAGACTTAGATATGACAGAAAGACAAATTAATTTACTTGTGGTCATGAACAGCTTCAGGAATCCTGATGTGGATCCAAATTAGAAATGTCCGGCCTTGGCAGAGTAACTGTTAGTTTGTTTTTAACAAGTTTTTTTTTTTTTTATAGTTCTTCTATCAGATTTTTACAGGTGTACCTAAGGACCTGTATGACTTGACTAATTATTTGCAAACAATATAGAAAACAATTAAATCCAGGAGTCTAGATGTTTCTTAACCCTCCTGTTGTCCTCAGGTCATTTTGACCCGCCACTGTGTTAAAAACCAAAAATAAATCCCCTAAATGATATTTTTTTAACTTGAAATTTTATGACTTTTCCTAGATTGGCACCAACAGTAGAAAAAGTGATATGTTGCTTTGATTCACATTTCCATGTAAGCTGTACAAAAAAATTTACAAAGGTGGTCTTCGGGTCAAAATGACCCGTGAGTCACAAAGTGTTGAAATCAAAGTCACAGAGTTATTTATACCTCACAGAATATTACAATGTTTTACTTATTATAGTCTATCAGTAGCACAGCTCTTTTTCTGTGTATTTCCAGAGATTATAAAGGTGCTGCAGATCACAGGGCCCCGAATTCTGTCTGTGCTGAAGCCATGAGTGTGCGTTATACCGCTGAAGAGGCTCTAGAGCTGATTTTTTTCAGATGTCCAGCAAGACAACTCTGATTCAGAAGAGGAAGTGGAGGATGTATCAGAAGAAGAAGATGGGGAGGAATACAATCCAGAGCATGATGAATCATCTTCAGAAGAAGAAAACCCTGAAGCTGAAAGAGAGACTTTCCTTTCAAAAAATGGCAAAATAACATGGTCTTCAGCAGCATATGACCGTCAAGGCAGGCATGCAGAACAAAACATCATAAAGATGACCCCAGGACCCACAAGGTATGCCGTTTCTCATGCCCATGACAATGTCTCTACATTCTACCTGTTTATCACACCAGCAATTGAAAAAAGAATCCTGGAGATGACACATTTGGAGGGTTTTCGCAAATATGGAGACAGCTGGAAAAAGAAGGATGAGACTGACCTGCAGGCCTACTTAGGGGTGCTAATCTTAGCCGGTGTATACAGGTCCCAAGGTGAGGGTGCAACTAGTCTATGGGATGCAGAGAGTGGAAGGCCAATTTTACGAGCCACAATTCCACTCAAACTCTTTTACACCTACTCAAGACTGATACGATTTGATGACCGTGAGTCAAGACCAGCAAGACGTGTGACAAACAAACTTGCAGCCATAAGAGAGGTCTGGGACAATGTAGTTCTTCTGAGCACACTGCACACAGATGGTGACGTTAGCGATCGTGAGGACAGGAAGCCAGTCATCATCCTAGACCAGGGGTCGGCAACCTTTACCACCCAAAGAGCCATTTTGACAAGTTTCACAAATTAAAGAAAACAATGGAAGCCACAAAACTCTTTTGAACATTTAAAATGAAATAACACTGCATACAAAGCTTTTTTTGCTTTGTGCTATGTTTTAACCAGGGGTCTCAGACACATGCTCCGGCCCGCACCTTAATATGAAAATTTAATGTTAGTGCGGCCCGCAAAATTTTAAATGAATGGCGCTTGACAGCGTCATACTTGTCAACCCTCCCAATTTTTCCGGGAGACTCCCGAATTTCAGGGCGTGATGGCACTGCTTTTAGCACCCTCTACAGCCTGCTCAAACAGGGTACCTGCTCGGCCACATATTGAATGCAGCTTCTGCTTGCACACGTAAGTGACAGCAAGGCATACTTGCTCAACAGCCACACAGCTTACACTGACGGTAACCAGTATAAAACAACTTTAACACTTTTACGTTACAACTATGCGCCACACTGTGAACCCACACCAAAAAAGAATGACAAACACATTTCTGGAGAACATCCGCACTGTAACACAACATAAACACAACAAAACAAATACCCAGAATCCCATGCAGCCCTAACTCAGCCCTAACATTATACACCCCCGCTACCACCAAACCCCGCCCACCTCAACCGACGCACGGAGGGGGGAGGGGTGTTGTAGTGTGGGGGGGGTTTGGTGGTAGCGGGGGTGTATAATGTAGACCGGAAGAGTTAGGGCTGCATGGGATTCTGGGTATTTGTTGTGTTGTGTTTATGTTGTGTTACGGTGCGGAGGTTCTCCAGAAATGTGTTTGTCATTCTTTTTTGGTGTGGGTTCACAGTGTGGCGCATATTTGTAACGTAACAGTGTTAAAGTTGTTTTATACGGCAACCGTCAGTGTAAGCTGTGTGGCTGTTGACCAAGTATGCCTTGCTGTCTCCTACGTGTGCAAGTAAAAGCTACTTACAACATGTGGCTGGGCTGGCACGCTGTTTGTACAGGCTATAGAGGACTACAAATGCAGTGCCATTAGGGCATGCCCTTAATTTAGTTGATAGGGTGAAAATCTGAGAATATTTGGCCCGGGAGATTTCCAGGAGAGGCACTGAGATCCGTAAGTCTCCTGGGAAAATCGGGAGGGTCGGCAAGTATGCTGGGAAAATCGGGGGGGCCGGCAAGTATGCAGCTGAGCCGCAACAGAGTGGTCAAAGAGCCACATGCGGCTCCGGAGCCGCGGGTTGCCGACCCCTGTCCTAGACTACAACCGCAACAAGGGAGGTGTGGACAACCTAGATAAGGTGATTGGAACTTACAGCTGCGGAAGGATGACTGCCCGCTGGCCCCTGGTCATCTTCCACAACATCATTGATGTTTCCTCCTACAATGCCTTTGTGATTTAGAGAGAGATCAACCCGACCTGGATGTCTCGTAAGCAGAACAAGAGGAGGGTGTTCCTGAAGAAGCTGGGAAAGGCACTTGTAATTCCACTCATTGAAAGAAGGAAGCATTTCCCCTGCACAGAAGCCTCAGCAGCAGTTGTAAAAGCTATTCAGAGTGCAGGAGCTCCTGATCAACCTGAGGATCCAGCTACCACAGCCACTTTCACAGCTAGGGCAAGTAAGAGGAATAGATGTCAGTTCTGCCCTCAAAAGAAGGACTGTAAAACACATACTGTGTGCTGCAGGTGTAAGAAATATATCTGCAAAGGCTGCACACTTGCATACTGCCCTACATGTGCCAATTAGGGTTAGTTAATTAGTTGAATGGGCTATGTAATTTTTCATATTTTTGTATTGTACATTGTCTTCAATTGTTCACTGGAGAAAGAAAAGAAATAAACTGAGTCATTGGGATGAATAAAAATGCATTCAAAACGCACATTGTTTTGCTTTTCTTAAGCTATAGAAATGAAGTGAAGAGGGAAAACTCAGTTATTCACACATTTTGTGGTGAATGACAAGTTGTTTCTTCAAGCAAGATGAAATTTGGTGTTTAAATTCAATCAAGCTGCTTATATTAGGGGTTTAGTGAAGACGGGTCATTTTGACCCGGAGGACACGGGGTGTATACAGGAAATGAGGACAACGCAAGTGTTAAAGCCAGCCACCCGTGAGGCAGTCCCAATGTGCTGGACCCGAGTACTCCATCTCCCATGTACTCTTCCTCCCTGAGCTCTATCTGTCCTCCGTCATTTTATCACATTTACACCTCAGGGAAACAATTTCATCTGTCTCTCTCAAGAGATTATGGTCTGCTGCTTACCAGCACTCAGAGGCTTAATCCCTCAGGTAATTTACCTGTAACCCTGGAGAAAAGACTAGTGCTTGAAACACACGTTACATTACACAAACGTATTGTTGATTGCCAGTTAATCTGAAAAAATCATATTAATATTCACCTTGGTTGGGTAATGTGACAGATGACATTATTTTAGATACATCGTTTGTAATAATCACTTATGGCAGAGGCTAAGCCATTTGAATTTACATTAACAAATAATTAAACTGAATACATTAGTACAAAATGAAATAAATAGGAGTTAGGTCATAATCGTAACTTTCTATGATGAATTAAAACACTGGTACGCATTACAGTATGATAACGAATCTGACACAGTTTGGCACCAATTATTTGGTCATTTGTTTTGTAAAACATCCGTTTATTAGATAGTCTTGATTACTGTAGTTTAATTACTGTATGCCTTCCTTTTACGTATCTTTCTGCAATAAAAATATTAATATTCTATCACTGATCACAGAGATTTGAAAATGTGAGCATGTGTTTAAGTTGTGCTTAGAAATCCAGCACTAATAATTGTCGGCCTGAGTGCAACACAAGCAAGGCATCATGGTACTGTTTTTGGAAAGACAGGCCCATGTGCCAGTCATATGATGCTGGCAGCGGCAATCTGGCAAACACAGGGAGGGAAGTAAATGAGACAGGCCGTGAACTTTGTGTCTGTGTCTCTGAGCAAGAGAGAGAGAGAGAGAGAGAGACAGAGAGAGAGAGAGAGAGAGAAAGAGAGAGAGAGAGAGGTTTCATTATGCTCCCGGTGAATTGTGCAGAACAAGTTATGCATGGTTTGAGTGTGTTTATTCCCTAAAAAGCTCTGAGCCTTTATGATGTTATGTATTTTGACATTGAATAGGCTCACCCACACACACTGCTGTAGTCTGGTTTCTAGTAAAATGCTTTTAGGATCAAGTCAAAAGGTTACTATTCATCCATCCACTTATTTTATTATACAGCTTGTCCTCATTAGGGTCAGCCTGTAGACTGTGTGGACAGCTACAAGTACCTTGGCCCGGTCATAGACTCAAAGCTGACCTTCGAGATGAACTGCGGAACGGTGTGTAAAAAGGGACACCACCGTCTTCATTGCCTAAGGAAACTGTCACGTCTCTACATAGATAGAACCATGTCACTCTTTTATCGGGCATGTATTGAATCTATTCTGTCCTTCTCCCTGGTGTCATGGTTTGGTAGTTAGTCCTGGAGAAACAAGTCTGCACTAAATCAAATTGTAAAGTGGGATAGTAAGCTTATAGGTGAGCCGCAACTCAACCTATCTGCCACACAGCTGCAGCGCAAGGCGAGCTCTGTTATTCACCACTGCAAACATCATCCTCTACGCAGTGAATTGAAGCTCCTTCGCTCTGGTCGGCGGTTCATTGTTCCTCTTTGTAGGACTAAACGATATAAGAATACTTTTGTACCTGCTGCCATCACACTCTTAAATAAGGCTATCACATGGGGATTTTATTTTTAGAATGTATTTATTATGCCATAGCACTTTAATCACAATAATTGTATTGGTTTATTAGGTAATATATTTTATTGTTCTACAGTCTGCCTGTATACTGGCGATCGTTTGTAGATTTTTAGAATATTTTTTATGTTTTATATGATTTGTGTTGGCTTGCTTCATTCTATTGACGCTGAATTACAAATGTCTACACAACTATTTTACCTCCGGGTACCATTAAAGAAACCCTGACCTTGACCTTGACCTTGGGTGAGCTGGATTATATCCCAGCTGACTTTGGGCAAGAGGCTGGATAGATCCTGGAACAGACCATTGCTGGTCACTTTGGCTATGTTGTTGCTGCAGGTCAATTCAAATTTTTTGTATCAGTGTGAACACAACACGTACGATTTCCTTAAATCAGACCTTGGCTTCTTTTATATGCATACTTGCCAACCTTGAGACCTCCGAATTAGGGAGATTGGGGGTATGGGGGGTCGGGGTTAAGGGGGAAAGAGTATATTTATAGCTAGAATTCACTGAAATTAAAGTATTTATTTTATATATATATATATATATATATTACAGTACACAGTAATGAAAACACAGTTGTTCTACTAACTGTACTGTACTTGCTGCTTACTTAAAAAAAATGAACACTTACCTTTCACTATTTGAGTAGCCTTTGTTCTGCCATTTGAGTACTGGCGAGCGATCTCTGAATCCGGGAACATATCCTTCACGGATTTGTTGAAAACATCCGCAAATGAGAACGGGATGTTGTTTGCAAGGTGGCCCATAAGACTGTGTTGCCGCCGCCTTGTGCTTCTCTGACCGTTCATGAGTGACTATATTCATTCGGCCACCGTGTTATGGGTTATAGATACACCTATGGATAACGGAGACATTCTGTATATAATAGTCTCCTTTTCAAGTGAGAGGACGCTAAAGGCAGTGCCTTTAAGGCACACCCCCAATATTGTTTGTCCGGCTGGAAATTTTGGACATTACTACTTGCCGTAGTTTTGAAGCAATGCATGATATGAATCCGGATGTTGTGTGTCAGTGTATTAACGTGCCGGCTGGAATAAACACACGCTGAGAAATAGCTCCGTGCCTGCCTACTTTATGGGTTATAGATAAACCTATGGATAACGGAGACATATATAATAGTCTCCTTTTCAGGTGAGAGACAACGCTAAAGGCAGTGCCTTTAAGGCACGCCTCCAATATAGTTGTCCGGCTGGAAATCGGGAGAAATTCGGGAGAATGGTTGTCCCAGGAGATTTTCGGGAGAGGCACTGAAATTCGGGAGTCTCCCGGAAAATTTGGGAGGGTTGGCAAGTATGTTTATATGTGGTCAGAAATCTGATATGTATCCAATGCAACTGCCGTCTGAACGCCCGAGTCGCGTTCGTCCAACGTGTAAATCAATAATAAGTGACTATAACGTCAATATTGTTTGCAAACAAAATGCCAGACAAAGGATCAGAAACCAGACAATGGTGAGAAGAAGATATTTTCTCAATCACAGGACAGTCTTTGTTGGAATTAGTAACTATAGCCTTGTTCACACTGCAGGTCACTTCTGATTTTTTTGCCCATGTGTACCATGATCTAATTTTTCATATGAACAGTACAAATCCAAATTTTTCAAATCTGACCCAAGCCTCTTTCGAATGTGGATATAGATGAGATGTGTATCCGATGCAACTGCATTCTAAGTGATTGGGTCGTGTTAACCCGACCAATACGTCATCAAAAAGCAATGAGCGTCATAATTCTTCGCCAAAATACTTCGCCAAAATACTTCGCCAAAATACTTTTGTTAACTGTTGCAAAATAAATAGTTAACAAATGAGCAGAAAGCAGATGAAAATAATGTTTTAGGAACTCAGGTCAGTCTTCGGCCACAAAAATCATCCAACCATTCAGTAGTCATAAGAAAACAAGCTAACATGATGCAAAAGTTATACATAGAAATTTCACTGACCACAAAGCTAACTTCATTATTCGGCTGTTGACAAAATCACTGGATGTGCAATGCATTTATAAATCCAAAAGCTCAAAGGGCTTTTGTAAATTCCTTGGATTTCCATGTATTTAGCAGTTATTGTGTAATTTTACTTCAGACAAAAGAGTTAACTGAATCAACATAGCAATCAGATGTTGCAACACACAGAGATACTGTCATTAATCCATCTTCTATACCTACCTGTTCAGGGTCACAAAGAGGCTGAAGTCTAGGCCAGTTGACTGTAGGAATTGATCATGCAACAGACATGTCAAGGATAAGCTCAGAGCAATCAGATTTAACAAAAACTCATGGAGCTGGATGCAATCTTACTTGGAGGGGAGGGAGCAGGTGGTAGAGGTGAACGGCACCGTGTCCCCCCCCCCCCCCCCCCCCTCAGTGAGCTGTGGAGTCCCCCAAGGCAGTATATTGGGACCTTTACTGTTCCTAATATACATAAACGACATGTCATCGGCATGCGACTGTGAATTGTTTTTGTTTGCGGATGACTCTGCCTTGCTGGTATCCGGCAAGGACAAGTCACAGGTGGAGAAAATCCTCAGTGCTGAGCTCTGTAGAACTTGCACCTGGCTCGCTGACAACAAGCTATACATACACTTGGGTAAAACAGAATCCATCCTGTTTGGGTCCCACATCAACCTCAAGAAAGTCAATGACTTCACCATAAAAGTGGGTGACATTGTTATCACCAGGAAAGATAAGGTCACCTACCTAGGTTCCATTCTAGAGGCTAACCTTTCCTGTGATAAAATGGCAACCAAGGTAATCAAAAAGGTTAACCAACGAACGAGATTTCTCTACAGAATCTCCTCTCTGGTCAACAAAAGCACCTTGAGGATTCTGGCGGGAACTCTCGTTCAACCCTTTTTCGATTACGCATGCACCTCCTGGTACCCTAGCACCTCCAAAACCCTCAAATCTAAACTCCAAACATCTCAGAACAAGCTAGTCAGGTTACTGCTAGACCTCCACCCCAGATCCCACCTCACTCCTACCCACTTCTCTAAAGTGGGCTGGCTCAAGGTGGAGGACAGAGTAAAACAACTTGCACTGAGCCTAGTCTATAAAATCCGCTACACCTCCCTGATACCGAAGTACATGTCAAACTACTTCCTTAACGTAAATGACCGCCATAACCACAACACCAGGGGGAGCTCCACTAACCACGTTAAACCCAAATTCCGAACTAACAAAGGTCTTAACTCATTCTCTTTCTATGCCACATCAATGTGGAATGCGCTCCCAACAGGTATAAAAGAAAGGGCATCTCTATCCTCCTTCAAAACCGCAACAAAAGTTCACCTCCAGGCAGCTACAACCCTAAACTAACACCCTCCCCGGATTGCTAACAATCAAATGTAAACAATCAAATGCAGATACTTTTTCTTATGCCTTCTGATCTCTCTCTCTCTCTCTCTCTCTCTCTCTCTCTCTCTCTCTCTCTCTATGTCCACTACTTGATGTCCATATCCTAACCCCCCCCCCCCCCCCCTGATTGTAAATAATGTAAATAATTCATTGTGATTATCTTGTGTGATGACTGTATTATGATGATAGTATATATGATAGTATATATCTGTATCATGAATCAATTTAAGTGGACCCCGACTTAAACAAGTTGAAAAACTTATTCGGGTGTTACCATTTAGTGGTCAATTGTACGGAATATGTACTTCACTGTGCAACCTACTAATAAAAAGTCTCAATCAATCAATCAGTCAACCACTCTGTAAAAAGGTGAAATGTGCAAACTAAAAAGGCCTGACCCAAGATTAGAACATACAGTACATCCTTGTTTTGCCTGTGAGGCAACAGGACTAACCAGTGAATCAGTCTGCTGCCATGCTGCAGCCATGCAATCCTTAAACTGTGCCCAAATTTCATACAGAGGTATTCTAGGAAGTATGTAATGTCAAGCATGCCTTTTTCTGTTTGTCACGTTTATCGTGTCCAATTTGTTGGATACTGGAGGCTATCCCAGTGTGCATTGGCTGCCAGTTTATTTCAAAGGCTGGCACAAAAACAGTGATGCATTCATGTTCGCATCAACACCAGCAAGGCAATCAGGACAAATGTATGTCTTTACACTGTTGAGGCTAACGATGAGATAGATAGCAAGTTATGTGTGAGGTGTTGGGACGCTGATGGGACCCTTTTTCATTTATTGTAGGAAAAGAGTTATGGTTTAAAACAACAAAAGAAGCAATCACATTACAAAATATAAACATCCCAATGACACTGCAAACTTGTATTCTTGGTGATCTGCATCAATTTAGTAACGTGTCAGTAAAGAATAAAATTGCATTTCTTTCGATCTGCATCATAACAAAAATGGTCATATTAAAACAATGTATGACTCATTATTATCTCAACTAAACCATAGCGTGTGTATACCAGTCAGTTTGAGTTGGACTAAATCAAACTAAACTATCAGCATCTATCCTGATAGTCCAACTCAAACTGACTGGTATACACACGCTATGGTTTAGTTGAGATAATAATGAGTCATATATTAGAATATGGGATTCATTATTTAAAAGTGTTTTAACTATTAAATGAACCTAAAATATTACTTTTTTTCATTTTTGTGCAAAATATTGGACACAATGTGTTGTCAAGCTTATGAGATGTGATGCTTGTGTAAGCCAAATTTTTTGTAATAAATATCTGTGATGACAATGTAAATGCCATCTATCCCCATACTTGCCAATCTTCCCGGTTTTACCGGGAGACTCCCGGAATTCAGCGCCTCTCCTGATAACCTCCCGGAAGAAATTTTCTCCCGATAAACTCCCGGAATTCAGCCGGAGCTGGAGGCCACGCCCCCTCCAGCTCAATGCGGACCTGAGTGGGGACAGCGCCGACAGTCTGTTTTCATGTCCGCTTTCCCACGATATAAACAGCGTGCCTGCCCAATCACGTTATAACTGTAGAATGATCGAGAGCGAGTTCTTGGTTTCTTATGTGGGTTTATTGTTAGGCAGTTTCATTAACGTCCTCCCAGCGCGGTAACAACACACAACAACAGCAGTCACGTTTTCGTCTACCGTAAAGCAGTTTGTCTGCCGTAAACAGCAATGTTGTGACACTCTTAAACAGGACAATACTGCCATCTACTGGATAGCCTCCAGAACACTGAAATTCAAGTATTTCTTTTATTTATATGTATATTAAAATAAATATATATATATATATATATATAGATATATATATAGATATAATTCACTGAAAGTCAAGTATTTCATACATATATATATATATATATATATATATATATATATATATATATATATATATATATATATATATATATACATATACATATATATATATATATATATATATATATATATATATATATATATATATATATATATATATATATATATATATATGTATGTATGTATGTATGTATGTATATATATATATATATATATATATATATGAAATACTCGAGTTGGTGAATTCTAGCTGTAAATATACTCCTCCCCTCTTAACCACGATAGGTTGAGTTGCGGCTCACCTATAAGCTTACTATCCCACTTGACAATTTGATTTAGTGCAGACTTGTTTCTCCAGGACTTAACAACTATCGGCACTAAACTGAAAGTGATTCGTGGAAAGTACAAACAAGCAGTCGACGCAGGTCGAAGAAGTGGTTACGGTAGAGTTGTTTTGCTGTACTTCGAACTATGCAAGCAGATCTGGGGCGGTTCTCCATCAACTACATCCATTCAATTTGGAATAGAAACATCAGATATTGACACAAGCTCTCACATGAGTTCGGATTCTCCATTCACCCTTGACAGCCTGGTCACAGATAAGGATATGCCGAATGATGTACAAGAGCAGCAAGATTCCAATGGGAGCAATCCACAATCTTCTGTGGTGAAAGAGAGAAGAGCTCTACTTCAGGTATGTGGGCACTAACTTCATTGCTAGGAAGTAATATTGTTATAAGGCAGATATATATTGTATATCTGGGGCATCAAAACATTTTTATATGAACTGCACTGCAATTACAAATGCTCTCAGATGACCACTTTCAACAATGTGAAATCATATTTTGACCATTTGTGTTAATATTATCATTGTTTGACAACAGTTTTACAAAAATACTTGTTTGGAATCAGAAGTCAAGATGGCAGGCATATATTAAAGTTCAGCTGTTTTAGATGTATTTAAATAAGGTTGTATTAAAAATGCTTTGAGTAGTTTCTTTTAATAACAAATATTGAGTTAAGTAAAATTGCAGTTGCATTATAAATTATTTTTTTCTGTCAAAATTAAAATACCTCGATGAAGTGCTTTACTGACACACATTGTTTCCAGACGATGTTGAGGGCCATTTGACATGTTGTAAATAACATGTCACTATCTTGCACCTGTGCTAAAGTGGGTTTATCCCAAATAATGTATTCATGATTATTGAATGTATCTTTGTAAAAATCCTTATAAAAATGATTAATTTTTTTCACAAGGCAAAACTCAACAGCCACAAGCAGGACAGACTAAAACGAAAACGTCCAATCGAGACGATATTGCTGAATGCAGTAGAAGAAGACGTCCAGATAAAGAAGAGACGTCTGGACATGATGGAGACCTCAGAGAAGCGATCGTGACAATTTAAACAAACTAACATCAAGTGATGAGGTGGAGACGTGATGGCGACAGGCCGAGTTACACTGTTCTTTACACCCACCCACCCCCTTACCCGTCCTGCCGCCTGTCCCGGGCGACGACCGCTCACCCTGGAGAAGCACTGGGTTAGATATAATGAATGAAGACGTTTAAAATCAAGAGTAAGATTACGAATTCAGTGTCAATATATGAGTGGGCCCCAGGCCCCTCTGTATTGGACAAGTTGGGCCATGAGGTCAAAAAGGTTAAGTTTTAGGATTTACTCACAATAGTTTGTACTGTTCTTGGGCCTATTTAACACTTACAGTATGGCACATTTCCTTCGTGTAAGTGCATAGCGACTTACACTTCACCTCCTTTAGCACGATTGGTCAAACATGCACACATGCACGTAATCTTGTTAAATGGCTGGAATACCATCTCTCCTTGGTAGTTGGTAGTAATACCCATCTCATTTCATAATATGAATAGGACCAGAACACGCTTGCGATTACGTTCAAGTACCTAATAAAGTCTCATGATGAGCACCGAAACACTGTTCCATAATGGCACCAGTGCCAAATGATAGTAACCACACTAAGAATTAAGAAGCTATCGGGGTCTTATTTTGGTGCTGTTAATGTAGACTCACCCGCCTGCTACTACTGAATGGCGATGATATTGTGCAAGTAACATCTTCAGGCATTAGATTAGAACTTAATGAAATAGATTGAAAATAAGCCGGGGGTCTGGTGCCCTGGTTTTTCAGCAATTGAACATGCAAACATTTGCAAAAGAAGCACCATTTAAAGATGTTTTAGTGTTTCAAGAATTGAAAAATGATGAACAGAGTTTACAAAAATACATACCGCATTCATCCAAATGAATCACTATGTCCGTTTCAGTCACTGTTATTTAGTCACTACTGTAATTACAACTTGTGTTCACATCCACAGGAACCACATGGGTTAGCCTATTCTATACAGTATTTTACAACCTTACTCGTGTTCACTTCACAGCCACAGTTGGTGGCTGTGAAGTGATGATGGAATGCAGCTGAAATAGGCTACAGCACCCCCCGTGACCCCTAAAGGGACAAGCGGTACAAAATGAATGGATGGACACATTACTTTGATTCATTCACACATTACTTTAGCATTTTTACTTTGATGGCTCTGACATGAGCCTTCCTTGCAAATTTCTGTTTAGCTTGCATTTTCCTTTTTGTTTCTGCTTTAGTGGATTCTGTCTTGGAATTTATAGCCAATTTCTGTCTCTTCGACTCCCTCTCCACTTCTAACTGCTCCGAATGCAAAAATCATAAAGAGTACAAACAATGTTTATTCTATTAGCTAACTTCCTTTATCTGCATGGCCATTTGCGATTTATAGCATGAAATAACAAATATGTATTTAACAACTATTCAATATAAAAATATAAACAGTAGAAATAATGAACAAAATGTCAGCTGCTGTCTTCTTGTAAAAACACCAATGAAAAAGGCTGTACTGTAGCAAAGGTCATCACACGTCTGCCACAATCATGTGTGTTCTTAAATGTGTTTTGCACATCTTCCATGTCGAGAGTAACAACAAAAATGAATGTTTTGGGCATTGTTTTATCCAGACGCATACATTTGTCCAAATGTGGCCAAGTAGATGCGTTGTGGGTTTCCTGGACGTCACCTACATCGTTCAAAGAATCATCTAAAGAAGAGAATCCCTCTGCTATCTTCCAGTAGTTTTTTTAACTATATAAATTGCCCGCTTAAATATTCCCTCTTCTCTTCTCCGACTCTCTCGCCGTCATTTGAGATGTCTGTTGTGATTTCCCTTCCTGGTTCAATGACCCGCCCTATCTTGCCTCTGATTGGTACGTAATGTTTTGCCCTAATCTTAACCAATCGTGACTCATCATAGTAAACCAACCAACCAATCATGGATTTTCTTATACGTATACCAACCAATCATCATTGATGTGTCCCGTATATTGTGTCCCCTGCCCGTGAATTTGCTTTGCTACGTAGCTTTGATTTTTAAGGTAATTTTTTTTTTTTTATGGAAAAGGTATGTAAATAAATATTTACAAAATCGTTCAATGTAAATAACTAATTTCACAACGTACATATCTGCGGCTTACAGTAAGGTGCGGCTGATACATGGAAATACATGTTTTATCTTCTAAAATTTAGTTGTTGCGGCTTTTATACCAGTGCATTCTATAATAGGCCAGAAAATACGGTAATGTATGCAATTGAAGTATTTGAATTATTAATCTGTTCAATTAAATGTCACAAAATTGCTTAAAAATAAAAAGTTATTGTTTTTTTTGTATCCATCCATTACCTACCACTTATTCCTTTCGGGGTCACGGGGGGCACTGGAGCCTATCTCAGCAGAAAATGTGAAAAGACATACACGGGTGCAGGATAATCACCCACAAGAGAAGTGTGACCTAACACCACAGCCACAAAAGTCATTTGATTATTTTGTATTGGACCATGAAGAGTACAGTTTACTCAGCCAAGGTCAACAGCAGTCATTTTTGCAAGACAGCCAGCGGTGGGCCTCTTAGCCAAGCAAGCAAGTAACCAACCAACATGCATGTAAGCCACTAAACTATCCAAAAATTAAATATAAAATTAAGATAGACACTAAAAGGATGAAATCATACATCATTACGTGTCATATTCTTCAAGCAAAGGCACTATGGACAGTACATCAGATGTGGCTAAGTTCCGGCCCAGAAGTCAGTCAGTATCAGGAGGCCTGATCCGATTTAACAATCAGCCGAAAAACTATTTCTTTCAACATTTATCAGTGCTGTGAAAGGTTTGGATCTTGCTGCTTATGACCAGATTGACCTGCTCATAAAATGGCTAGTTATTTACTCCAGTTAGCTAGCTCAAAGGATGAAATCAGCAAATGTCAAGCACCCAGCTATCAGCCTTAGTCTGATTTGGACCTGACTGGAAGACATCTATAATGCCCCAGAAGCCATAAAAAGAGCTATGTTTGTGGAAATAGTCAACTTTCCGAAGATTAGCAACCAAGATAATGCTTACGTTATTGGGCAACTCACAGGAGAAATAAGCATTGAGCTTCCAACTCTGATATAGTGCAATTATGTGCCCAACTGCCATGAACAGATTCCAACTCCAGAGGCCGCATACCACGACAATCACATGCAGGCTATAGCGGACTAAATACATCACATGGATACACCTGCAAAAATTTGGTGCTGTTAAAACAGGGCATTCTTCAGGTTCATAAGGTGCATCAGCAGTATAACGGCCCACGTAATGCTCCATTTACCCAGAAGCATGACCTTGGGTGGGTCATTGTCAGTAATGTCTTCCTGGGTGGAGCACACATTCCTAAGAAAGTGAGCACATTCAAACAAATGCTGATGGACAGAGAGGGTTCATAACCAGTAATTAAGCACTTGCACTACAATCCTGAAAGGTTTGAAGATGATACATCTGTTTTCGACAAAGGCAAATATCAAACAAATGATGACCATCATTGTGATAAGGGCCTGAAGAGAAAATCAAACAGTTCCCCATCTACACGTTCAAACAAAAAGAAGAAGAAGAAGTCCGGCCACAGAGGAAGTCGGTTTGGTTGGTCATCGCCTATCCGCAGAAAGAGGAAGAAAATGATACGAATAGACACAATTGTGTGGTCTGCATTTGGTTGCAGTAAAAAGACGGGGTACAGGTGAAGAGGGGGTACAGGTGAGGAAGCACAACGCATAAACATAAAGACAAGAGTAAACAGAAAAGGAACTCCCCCACTGAGAACCACAGAAGGAGTGTACAGCGTCAAGGCATCTGTTGCCCCTAAAACCTACCTCAGACCTGTCTCCGAGTCGTTTCTACTTTCAGATTCAGGGGTTATTTGGTTCTTGGTGCTTGGTTGTTGAAGGCAAGATGGCACAAGCGTATACCGGTCGCAGTCTGCTTGCACTGCTTGAACTATTGGTTATTGTTGCTTTGCTTTGTATTTTGTGCCAATATATCATTGGGTTAATAGTGTATGACCGTCAGGCACTTATCGATATAAATTGACCGTACGAGGTGTATCTAAATCACTACTTTGAAGATCAGACATCTAGACTTTATCTTCACCTAGCCTCACTACCTGCCTACGTGCTACGCTAACCTATCCCGCGGAAGAAGCGGGTCAAAAAGCGGGGGAGACGTGGAGGTCTTCTAGGGAAAATCAAGGCGTACTGGCGGTCTAATCCTAGGATTGCTCCTGTCCGCTCTTCACCCGGATACCAGGAATTACATGGATTGGGGTGGATCCGGCTTCCAACACCGCTGTGAGGACGACAAATGCCTTCGGCCACTGTGACGCAACACTCTACAAGTTTGCGAGGAAACAACTCTATGCTTGTGCCTGCAGAATGCTAGGTCGATAGCTAACAAAACATCTCCTTAACAACCTCTTCATGTTCCGCCAGTTGGATTGTATGTGCTTCATGGAAACTTGGCAATGGGAGAACAAGTTATTTTTTCTAAACAAGCTGGGCCCTCCGGACTGCTCAGTGTTTGCAACCCCTCGGCTTACTTGTTGAGGCGGTGGCTTGGCCTTTTTTTACCAGGACTCTTTCTGCTGCAGACTAATGGACACGAAATCCGTAAAACTCCTTCTAGCTTCAGACGTTCAAGGTTGGAAACACACACTCTTTTACTGTGTCTGTTTACCGCCTGGTCCTGCTCGTTTTAATTTTAGATGAATTCACAGAGTTTATGTCATCTATTGTTGAGGAGAGTGTATTCATTATTGGTGATTTCGATCTCCATGTTGACAACTCCTTTAGTCCCTTGGTAGCTGAGCTAGTATCTCTTATGGACTCATTTCATTTTTTACAGCATGAGTCGGGTCCTACTCACACAAAAGGTCATACGTTAGATTTGGTCTTTTCTTTTAGAGTGTGCCCAACCTGTTATGTGGTGTTGCCCTTGGCTCTGTTCTGGGGCCTGTTTTATTTTTGTTGTACCTAATGCCTCTTGGTTGGTTGATCCGTAGTTTTGAAAATGTTTATTATTATTTCTATGCAAATGATATTCAACTATATTGCTCCTTCAATGATTCAGGGTTTCACTTTTCATCTGAGTTCCTGAAATATGCATCCTGTATCAAAATCTGGTTGTCCCCGAATTTCCTTCAGATAAATTCTAACAAAACAGAAACTCTAATCATTGTTCCTGATAAAAAAAAAAAAATCCCCCTGATCAACAACTCTCTTGGTGCTGTGGGTGCATTTGTTAGAACGATTCTCAGAAACCTTGGGGTTGTGTTTGATCAATGTCTTTAGAGGGTTACTGTCGTCAACTGACAAAAAACAGTTTTTATCACTGAAGAAATATCTCTAAAGTGAGAAATTTGCTGTCAAAATTGGATCTCGAAATGATCATTCACACATACCGTCAAAGCGCTTTGAGTACCTTGAAGGTAGAAAAGCGCTATACAAGTATAAACCATTTATCATTTATCATTTAATCTCGTCTTGACCATTGAAAATATGTTTTCACTTGTTTCAACAAGTCAACTCTAAAGAGACTACAGATTGTACAGAATGTGGCTGCCAGACTTTTGACCGGTGCACCCAGAACAGCCCACATTACCCCCAGTCTAACAAGTCTTCATTGGCTTCCGGTTAAATTACGCATTGAGTTTAAGATTTTAGTCCTAACTTTTTGTGCGTTGCATGGTGGGGCCTCTCAGTATATCACTGATTTTTTTGTGCCCCGGGGCGCAGCCTTCTGTCTTCAGGCCAGGGTCTCTTAACAATTCTAAAAACTAATTTCAAAACCTGTGGAGACCTGGCATTCCAGGCTGTTGTCCCCAGACTCTGGAATAACTTGCACCAGTCCCTCCGTGAGCTTAACTGTGTTTACTCTTTTAAAACATATTTGAAGACTTCGCTTTTTAGTAAAGCTTTTAGTTAAGGAACCTTTCAACTAAGTTGGTATGGTATGGTATGGTATTTTTTTGAATCCAAGTTTTATCCTTGTACTATGTTGCGCCCGTTGTTTTAATGTAATTGTTGTTTTAATTCACCTATTTTTTTTTTTTACAGCGCTTTGTGATTGCTATCTGTAAAAAGCACTTTATAATTGAAATGTACTTATTTCTTTTTTTTATTTAAGCAGAGGTTGTGACGCCCTGTGTATACCAGATGGGGAGTGTGATGTAACACATTAGGGACTTAGTTGGCTTTAAATTTATTTTGAAAATAGGGCCTTCATTTGGGCACATCCTGTTAAGCAGAAGCTATCTGTAACATCCTGTAGGCAGCCATTTTGTTGCGAGAGACATGTGTTGGTAGTAACTGTATTTTAGTTTACTAAGTTTAGGAACAATTTTATGTTGATGTAATATATATATTTTACTGTATATTTGTTGGTTTAGCTGTGGTACTTATCAGTGTAAATGTTTCATTACAGTTTTACCTTTTTGTCTATAAATATTCCTGCAAAGTACACCTGTGGTCCAATGAACTAGTGCCTGTTCATTGGATAAATCTTTGAGGAAACGAGTTTGCACGAGCTGTTACATTTCACATTGGAACAGTATACCTGTCATTTATTAATGTGATCGCTCCTCTACAGTTTTTGATAACTGCCACCTTGCACAATAGAAATAAACACTTGAGATAAGACTCTATATAATCCACAAAGTCTGCAAATTTGTAGTACAGTGATTGCACAAGCAAAGGGTCTAAAGCACAAATGCTAAGCATGAGCACAGGGGGAATTGTGCCCATGTACGCCCTTAATGGAAAATGTGGGGTGCCATGGCAACAGTTAGTGATCAGGAAACTGGAGGCAGTAATCCCCAAGTTTGAAGGATGGCTACAGCAGACTCTATGAACAATGTATGGCATCTATGTCCAGAGGATTGCAATACTGGGAACAACTACTATCCTGTGAAGAACCTTTAGGATCCCAGGCCTTTCTTTACTCATCAAGCTAAGAACAGCACAGCACAGCACAGCACATTTTCCCCCTTCACAATAAAAGTCTGGTGATCTACATCAGGTCTAAAGGTTTCAAAAAGTATCCTACACATACATAATGTACTGAAAGCACTTATTGATACATTTACACACTTATTATGCCCTGACTTAAAATATTGGTAAAAATTGTGCAAATATGTATTGCACCAATATATGTGAGGATTTTTGTATTTATGTAATTAAGAAAAAAATAACATTTTATTTGACAAAAAAACGCACACTATATTGTGGTAAAATAAGTGTGAAAGGTAAAAAAACAGAAATAAAACAATAAAAAAGGAAAAACTGAATATTACTGTTTATATACACACACACACACACACACACACACACACACATATATACAGTATAGGTATATATATATATATATATATATATATATATATATATATATATATATATATATATATATATATATATATATATATATATATATATATATATATAATACACTGTTTATATATATATATATATATATATATATATATATATATATATATATATATATATATATATATATATATATATATATATATATATATATATATATATATATATATATATATATATATATATATATATATATATATAGCTTTTATTTAAAGTTATTGTTTATTCAATCATTATTATTTTACTTGTTGTGGTTTATTTGTTGCTAATTTATATCTGGGTTTTTTTTAACTATATTTTTTGGTTGTACAATATATACTAATTTTTTCAAATTAATGAATAATAGTGTAATAATCGTGAATATTTTTGCCATGAGGTGAAGTTTCCTGTAATCCTCCTATTACTTGTAAGGGAATTAGGTATAAAAAAAAATGATGGACACAAACAAGCAAGTAAACAACAATTTATGGTCACTGCATTCACATCTTATTTGAACAAAGTGCAACCAACACTTCAGGTTTAATTAAGTTGAATTAAGAAGTGGAAATACTTTCTGTTCACATTTTAAACATTTAAGCAATTTTCAATAAAGGTACAGTAACCGACATTTTAAGAGTACAGTTACCTGTTAAATAAAGTTCCTCAGACAGTGTCTGTGTCTGTTCTCTGCCCTTGCATGGGCGATGATGGACAGCGTCCCAGGTGTGCGGAAGCATGTATGCCCATTCATCCCTGTTGATGGTGTTGGCCCCTCACTTCCTAATGTTCATAGCCTCCTTCATTCATATCTTCTATTTCTTTCTTTCTCATTAAATAACTTCACTTAAAAACTGTCACTTCCATTTTGTCTGCAGCGTCTTGTGTGGCTTAAAGTTGTGTTGCAGCTTAATGATTGTGTTATGTCGTTTGTATTTTGCGTGGTTTTTGCAATTGTGCTGCGGCTGAAAATTATGATATTGAAATGCCCAGCAGTGGATGAAGGAGAAACAAAGTTTGAGATACACTCTCAGACGCTTTCTTAACAAACGGTAACATACTCAGGGAGTCAAAACTCACATTTAGAGACATACAGACAACACAACTCGCAGGTGTAAGGACTCCAGCGTTCATTAGTCTGCCGCATTCACACGTTACACAAAACAGCATCATCTCTTAAAGGCACACAAAAAAACAGATATTACACTACACTATCTAGTGGTGTTTGCATATGTTATGACCTTTCTCAACCACCGTAGATATCCGCCATTTTTGTTTTGATGACACCACAGATGAGAATAAGTTAAGTTAAAGTTAAAGTACCCATGATTGTCACACACACACTAGGTGTGGCGAAATTATTCTCTGCATTTGACCCATCACCCTTGATCACCCCCTGGGAGGTGAGGGGAGCAGTGGGCAGCAGCGATTGGTGATTTAACCCCCAATTCCAACCCTTGATGCTGAGTGCCAAGCAG
>NC_084754.1:24851942-24915832 GCF_033978785.1 Entelurus aequoreus
GTTGCTATGTTTCCGGTTGGTCGTAAAAGTGTTCGTCATGTGCTTGTACCCTGCTCAAATCTCTCAGTAAAGTTATTCATTGGATTATATTGTTTTGAACTTTATTATTCCATTGTTTTTCCTGCTTTTCCTATCTGCGCCTAATGACTGAGCTACGTGACGTAAATTTTTGTGATGTCTCAAGGGGCATTCTGGTCGGGACGGGATTCGTTCCGAGGGATTCGAATAAAGAACCAACTATTTTTCTTTACTATAGTGGTCTCGATAACGGGTACCGGTTCTCAATAAGGGATTCGAGTCCGAGGACTCGGTTCTTTTCTTATCGAACAACCGGGAAAACCGGTTTCGAGTATCATCCCTAAAGATAACTTTAAACTACTCTTAACTTTAAAGAAATACACTTTATACTTTGCTAATGTGGTAAATGACTATTCTAGCTGCAAATGTCTGGTTTTTGGTGCAATATCTACATAGGTGTATAGAGGCCCATTTCCAGAAACTATCACTCCAGTGTTCTAATGGTACAATGTGTTTGCTCATTGGCTCAGAAGGCTAATTGATGATTAGAAAACCCTTGTGCAATCATGTTCACACATCTGAAAACAGTTTAGCTCGTTACAGAAGCTACAAAACTGACCTTCCTTTGAGCAGATTGAGTTTCTGGAGCATCACATTTGTGGGGTCAATTAAACGCTCAAAATGGCCAGAAAAAGAGAACTTTCATCTGAAACTCGACAGTCTATTCTTGTTCTTAGAAATGAAGGCCATTCCACTAAATTGTTTGGGTGACCTCAAACTTTTGAACGGTAGTGTATGTTGATGCTAACAAGTTTTTTGTCTAAATATCAAACATCCAATTAATACCTTTTTAAATGTGTATGTGTTAAATAGTTAAATGCATTGTTTTTCAATTGATCACACTTCATCAGAGAATCGTTTTGTTTTGCTTGTTTTTTTATTAGTTATACAGGTATATTACCTGGTCCATGATCATCCGGCTAAAGATTTTTTTGTTTTTGTTTTACTTTTTAAGGTATTTCTTTTAAAAAAATACAAGTAAATTATAGCAATGCTCCCATTTCAATATCATGTGCATTTATAAGAAGAAAGAAGAAAGGCCATTTGAAATGTATCTTATGGGGACAAGTAGTATAGAAAATATCTGGGTGGCTGTTTAAGCACATTCTGTAATAGGATTTAGTATCTAATGTTACTGCGCAATTTGTATGTAGATGCAAACAACACTATATTCTCAGGATAAAAAACAACAAGAAAAAAATAGCCATTCCTGAGTGTAGAACAAAAACAATAGGATTAAACTCATGCCAAAGTGTCACAGCATTTAAATAATTAAGCTGCTTGATATGCAACCAATTTTGCAAGACACTGACAGAACATATTGCTGCACATAATCATATTTGGTATTTCCAAAGAGGGAAATAGCCTATTTTGGCCTGAAAATAACTGATACAAAGCATATATTTGTTTTACAAAAATACCAATACATTCAATTACTGGTATTATATATTAGTACTAGTAATTATATAACCACTCATTGAGGATTATGAACCATCTGATTGAGAATAATCCTCAATCTTGTGACTATCTTGGGACCTAAAATTTAAAAAAAAAAAAAAAGTCCCAGCTAGTATCCTTTCTTGTAATACAACATTTCATTTTAAAAAACATTAACATTTTTCCCTTTCTCTCTTTGGTTACATAACTGATGCTTTTGTTTGAATTACACACATGATCCTCATATAGTGCATCATACATTGGAATTGTTTGAGCTAGGGTACTTTTCTGTTTAAGAAGCAGGCCTGGTGTACTTTTGTCTGGAGCTTCACAGCAGTTACTTGCAACCATTCATATTACATCGATGAACCATGCTAACACTGTGTTTAAAAAAAACCAAAACACTTAGATGACCAACTGTCACTCAGAAACTTGTATAATACCGATGGACCAGCCAGCACACCTACATGCTAAAATTAATGTTCATGGCTGTGTGTTTGTGCAAACCTAGCTGCACTAATGGGCAAAATTTATGAACATATGGCTTTAATAGCAATAATAGCGTTATGTAATGGTAGCACAGGGGTATTAAACAACATTTTTTGGGGGCCCACAGTAAACTAAAGCCTTGGGGGCCAGACTTCTTCCTTCAATATTATTCTTCATTTGTATACTCCCGAGAACCAGCGTCCTCAACATTAGACATTTGATTCTAGTCAATCTATTTTGCCAGAGTTGCAGGAGCATGGTGGTGTTTTTAAGGACCTTCTGCAAAAAAGTTAATCGAAGATAATTACTATGCCTGTTTCTAAGAATCTGCTGCTAAAATGTGAGTCTCTCACATGTTTTTTTAACTGTACTTGTGGGCCACCAGTTGAATTTCCCAAATGATGAAAATGAGAGAACCTGAAATGGAAGCTTGAGGAACACGACTAGTATAACTAAAAAGTTGGACCAATAACTACTGAATGTATCTGAAGTAAACAAGCTACAGCAACACCTTAGGTACATAAATTACATTACAAAGAAAAATGCAACTTCCAAAAAGGAGAGGACTTAAAGGGGAGCCTTGAAGAACACCTCAGTTATGTGAATCACAAGTTTGGACCCCAGTGTTCAATGTTTGCTAGCAAAGTTAAAATGTGTTATGTTGGGTGTGTAGTAATAACCAACACGAACGCGTTACTTTCCCTTTAGCATCTTTATTCACGTCCTGTATTTACCTACATTACATTCTTCTTCTCTCCTCACCTCACCGCATCTCCTCCGTCTGACTTGCTACGCCACCTAGAGGCTGTACAATGTCACTGAACTGACTGTATGCTTAACTCAATGCAGTAGTGAACACAACATCTCCCCCTTTCAATAAAAGTGAATTCCTTCATAACAAAACTTACAATTTCTTTTGTAATTGGATTCAAGTAACACCATGCCTATAATATTTTGGAAGTAATAAAATGACAACCAATCAACCATTACAGCAGCATTTAACCGTATGTAAATTGCATACCAACATTTTTCATGCATGCATTATTTTCTTTTCCTTAACAACCAGCAACATGCATGTTTATGCAACTTCTTTAGTACATGACATAGTCCTTAGTCCAGTTAGGCGGTTGCCTACACCTCTCAGGTCTACTGTTCACATTTGTCTCTTGTTTAGGTTCGGTCTGTACAGTGTCATTGTCCATAGTGGTCACTTGTGGTAGTACAGAAAGGTGTGATGCATTCCAGACTCTACCATCATCCAACAGGTAGGTGTATGGGCTTTTCTTCCGCACCACAGTTCTTGGCTTTGTGAACTTTTGTTCTCCTTTCTTTACCTTCCATGGCTTCCGAATCCTGACCTGATCACCAGGGTTGAAGGATGTCTTCTTTGCACTCCTCTTCCTGTCTGTGTACAGTTTTGCATATTCCTATATCTTTTCAACTCGTTCACGCACCACATTCTTATTTACATGGACAGGAGTCACATCCATGATTTGGAGTTTTGTTCTCATTTGTCTTCCATGAAGCAGCTGTGAGGGGCTCACTCCAGTGGTTGAGTGTGGAGTAGCTCTGTAATCCATAAGGAAGGACCTTGTGAATGGCTTCCAGGGTGTCCCTTGGATTGAAGCAGTCTGGAGGCAGTCTTTGAGCACTCTGTTGAACCTCTCAACTTCTCCATTTGCACGGGGATAATATAGAGATGATTTCAGGTGCACAATTCCTCTTTGTTTTAGGAAATTTTCGAATTCAGCTGATGTGAACTGAGTACCATTGTCACTCACTAACTCTTTTGGATTACCTTCCCGTGAAAAGGTTGCTATGAGGAACTGAATGATTGTTGCAGTATCAATCTGGGCCACAAAAGCTACTTCCGGCCATTTACTGAAGTAGTGCACAAGCGTTACAGCATATCTGCAGTCTCTTGGTGCAGATTCAAAAGGACCAACGATGTCGATTGACACTTTTTCCCATGCGGCATCGGGCAAAGGCACAGGTTGGAGTGGGGCATTATAGGTAGTAACTGACTTGTCATTTTGTCTGCATGTAGTACAGTCTTTGATGAGTGATTCAACTTGTGCGTCCATTTTAGGCCACCAGTATAGTTCTCTGAGGCGTTGTTTTGTTCTGACAATGCCCTGATGAGTCTCATGTGCAATGTCTATGAGCCTTTTCTGTAGTGACCCTGGAACCACGAGACGGTGAGTGCCTCTGACCACGCAGTCATCCAAAATTGCCAGTTCGTCACGTATCAGGTAGTATGGCTGTAGGTCATGGTCAAGCACTTTTTTTTGTCTTGGCCAAGACTTTTGTAGCTGTGCGCGAAGTTTGGTCAGCACAGGGCACAAGTTACTCTCCGCTTTGAAGTCCGCTTGAGTGACTGCTTGAATGTCGTCCAGTATTGTTGCGACTGACTCCACGGTCTCAGTATAATCCTTGTTTGTCGCAGGGAGTGGTAGTCTGGATAAGCAGTCGGTGACGTTGTTCAGTGTTCCAGCTCTGTACTGGACCTCATAGTCAAACTCCATTAAGCGAGCAGACCACTGGGCAACCCGAAGTCCAGCTCGATTATTTCCTTTGGTAGTCAGAAGTGTAGTTAGAGCTTGATGGTCAGTGCGTAACAGGAACTTCCTTCCCCAGAGCCACACACGCCACTTTTCAGCAGCCCAGACGCATGCGAGAGCCTCTTTTTCAACTATAGAGTACTTTCTTTCAGCATCTGATAAACTGCGGGAGGCAAAAGCGATTGTGTCTTCCTCTCCTGCCTCATTCACCTGTGTCAAAACAGCTCCAAGTCCATAATCAGAAGCGTCAGTTGAGACCACTGTTGGTTTGTTTGGGTCAAACAGTGTCAGTGCTGGGCTGTTGACAACCATGTTTTTGACTTGATCAAAGCTCTTTTGTGCTGCATCATTCCACTTGAAAATTGTATTCTTCCGCAACAGAGCTCTCATTGGCTCGACCAGGCTGGCGTAGTTAGGTATAAATTTGCTATACCTTGCACTTAAACCCAGGAATGAGCGCAGGGTGGCTGCATCGGTAGGAGCAGGCGCATTCAGGATTGCAGTCACATGGCCATCGCTTGGCTGTAAGCCTTCAGGTGAGAGTCGTTGGCCTAGGAATGTCAGTGTAGTCTGACTGAAGAGGCATTTTTCCTTGTTGAGCTGCAGACCCGCTTCCTGAATACTGTTCATAACAGCTTTCAGGTTAGCGTCATGTTCTTCCTGTGAGGGCCCATAGATTATGACATCATCTAGGTAACACTTAACCCCCTTTAATCCACTGAGTATTTTTGTCATTATTTTCTGGAATGCTGTAGGAGCTGAACTTAGTCCATAAGGAACTCTGCGGTATCTGTACAATCCTTCATGTGTAATGAAAGCAGTGAGATTTCTGCTCTCCTCATGCAGTTCCAGTTGATGGTATGCGCTTTTCAGATCCAAGGTAGAGTACATCTTTGACCCACGCAGCTCAGCAAGTACGTCCTCGATCAGTGGTAATGGATGGCTGTCAGGGACCACTGCCTTGTTAGGTTCCCTCATATCCACACACATGCGGATTTTCCCGTTCTTCCTCCGAGTGACTACAATAGGGGAAACCCATTTGGATGAATCAACTCCCTCTATGATTCCCTGTTTTTCCAGTTCATTCAGTTCTGCCGTGACGGTATCACGTACTGAAAGCGGCAGGCGTCTGAGTTTTTGTTGCACTGGTTTAACATCTGTGCGTATCTGCACCTTATGTACAAAACCTTTGGCATGTCCAATGTCCAACGTGGTTGTAGTTTCAGGGAGTTTAGGAACTGTGAAAGCATGGCACAATCCACTGTTGGTCCCACCAACTTTCCTCCTTTAATCTCTATGTTGAGGTCTTCACATAGATCTAGCCCAATGAGGGGTGTACCGGACTTTACAATGTTGAAAAATCCAGTTGCAGTCCTCTGTTGGTATGTTACTGTCGCTTTAAGACGTCCAAAAACTTTTAGGTTCTGTCTTGAGTACGTCAACAGTTTTACTGTAGGTGGGCTTAGTTTACTTGTGCTGAAGTTTTTTCTGTACAGTTTTTCGGGTAGTATTGAGACAGCAGATCCTGTGTCAACTAACATGTCACTTGTATGTGTACTTGTAGGTGATGTAGCCAGAGTGAAAGTTCCAATTAGTTTTCCTTGTATATCAGTCTTCTTGCCAACATTGAGGACAGTCACTTCAGGCAAACTCACTTCATTGACTGATTTAGTAGAGGATTTGCACACTCTGGAATAGTGGCCTATCTTCCCACATGTTTTGCATTTAACATCTTTAGCTGGGCATGACTGGTCGTCAGCAAGGTGATCAGCAGAGCCACATCTGTAACATTGTTGAATGGCATCATTCCGTTTTCCCCCTTTGTGCTTATACTTGTCTTTGGGGTGTCCTGCCTTCTTATTTCCCTGTCTGTAGACTGCAGAGACTAGCTTCGTTCCACTCTCAGTGAACGTTTTTGCATCAGCAACGGCAATTTCAATTCGTCTGGCTAGTGTAAGTGCCTTATCAAGAGTTAGCTCGGGTTCTAACAACAGTCTTTCACGTATACGAGGCACACACGTTTTCTCCACTATCTGTATTTACCTACATTACATTCTTCTTCTCTCCTCACCTCACCGCATCTCCTCCGTCTGACTTGCTACGCCACCTAGAGGCTGTACAATGTCACTGAACTAACTGTATGCTTAACTCAATGCAGTAGTGAACACAACAAAATGTTAATGCAAGGATCTTCCAATGTCTTTACAGTGCTCCAGTAGTGGTGTTTTTAAGAATTGTATGCAAAAATGTTTGTCTCCCAAGTTTTGAACAGAAATTGGGGGCCGGTACGGTGTCATTCCCTGGTCGGATTTTGTCCTTGCGCCGCCAATTAAATAGCCCTGGTTTAGATGAATTAGCTTCAACCTGTGTCAATTTAAATGTATCACAGTTGCACATCCATTACACTTTAAAGGGAAACTGCACTTTTTTTTTATAATTCCCACTCCCTATGTAAGACAAGATCACATATGTTTTTTCTTTTTTTTCTTTTTATGATTTCTAATTTGTAATATACGGCAAGTACGAGGTGGCTAACAATGCAGCCTACGCAGTACACTTTTACACCCATAAAGCCCTCTAAAAAACATCCAAAAACCACCAACAATACTTTATTTACATTTTGTGACCATTAAATAAACCAAGTATGAGCAATTTTGTTACTATAATAAGTCTTAACACATACGAAAACATTTTAACGGCGCCATGATCACACAAGACTAACTAGCTTATGCAGCTATTGACATACAGTACTGAGCTGCTGCTTTATTGCCTCTAAACTGGCAAAAGTTATATCTAGATTGTACATTATGCCTCTTACCTGAATAGTAGAAGTTTGTAGCCATAAACCGAGAAGTTTGTCAACTTTGACATCCAACTTAAACCCAGATATGGCAAGAAAAACACTCTTTTGCGCACACTTTTTTTTTCTTACCTGCAGTATGATGATTATGATTAATTTTTTATCTAACGGGAAGATATGACCATCCCATCATTCAGCATTCTAGTGAGGATAAGACATTGTACAGTAAGTGGTTGTTTCGTTATGTACGTAGTTTATATATCTTGTTTAGCACTTAGCAATACTGCTGCATGATGCTTATGCATGATGCACACTGGTGGTGTTGTTGAAGAGAAAAGCAAATGTTGTGATGTGTCTGTGAACTCAATAAGCCGTCCTATGCTTAAAATGAGCAAAATACATACATATTACATGTTTCCGGTTACTACATTAAATATATACTTACAGAGTTTACATAAAACAATGATGGAGGCTTTTGGATGTTTTTTTAGAGCCTTGATTGATTGATTGATTGATTGATTGATTGATTGATTGGAACTTTTATTAGTAGATTGCAGTGCAGTACATATTCCGTACAATTGACCACTAAATGGTATCACCCGAATACGTTTTTCAACTTGTTTAAGTCGGGGTCCACCTAAATTGATTCATGGTACAGATATATACTATCATCATAATACAGTCATCACACAAGATAATCATCAGAGTATATACATTGAATTATTTACAAACCCCGTTTCCATATGAGTTGGGAAATTGTGTTAGATGTAAATATAAACGGAATACAATGATTTGCAAATCCTTTTCAACACATATTCAGTTGAATATGCTACAAAGACAACATATTTGATGTTCAAACTGATAAACATTTTTTTTTTTGCAAACCATCATTAACTTTAGAATTTGATGCCAGCAACACGTGACAAAGAAGTTGGGAAAGGTGGCAATAAATACTGATAAAATTGAGGAATGCTCATCAAACACTCATTTGGAACATCCCACAGGTGAACAGGCAAATTGGGAACAAGTGGGTGACATGATTGGGTATACAAGTAGATTCCATGAAATGCTCAGTCATTCACAAACAAGGATGGGGCGAGGGTCACCACTTTGTCAACAAATGCGTGAGCAAATTGTTGAACAGTTTAAGAAAAACCTTTCTCAACCAGCTATTGCAAGGAATTTAGGGATTTCACCATTTACGGTCCGTAATATCATCAAAGGGTTCAGAGAATCTGGAGAAATCACTGCACATAAGCAGCTAAGCCCGTGACCTTCCATCCCTCAGGCTGTACTGCAATAACAAGCGACATCAGTGTGTAAAGGATATCACAACATGGGCTCAGGAACACTTCAGAAACCCACTGTCAGTAACTACAGTTGGTCGCTACATCTGTAAGTGCAAGTTAAAACTCTCCTATGCAACGCGAAAACCGTTTATCAACAACACCCAGAAACGCCGTCGGCTTCGCTGGGCCTGAGCTCATCTAAGATTGACTGATACAAAGTGGAAAAGTGTTCTGTGGTCTGACGAGTCCACATTTCAAATTGTTTTTGGAAACTGTGGACGTTGTGTCCTCCGGACCAAAGAGGAAAAGAACCATCCGGATTGTTATAGGCGCAAAGTTGAAAAGCCAGCATCTGTGATGGTATGGGGGTGTATTAGTGCCCAAGACATGGGTAACTTACACATCTGTGAAGGCGCCATTAATGCTGAAAGGTACATACAGGTTTTGGAGCAACATATGTTGCCATCCAAGCAACGTTACCATGGACGCCCCTGCTTATTTCAGCAAGACAATGCCAAGCCAAGTATTACATCAACGTGGCTTCATAGTAAAAGAGTGCGGGTACTAGACTGGCCTGCCTGTAGTCCATACCTGTCTCCCATTGAAAATGTGTGGCGCATTATGAAGCCTAAAATACCACAACGGAGACCCCCGGACTGTTGAACAACTTAAGAAGTTTTTTAAGAAGCTTAAAAAATGTGTCTCCTCAGTTCCCAAATGTTTACTGAGTGTTGTTAAAAGGAAAGGCCATGTAACACAGTGGTGAACATGCCCTTTCCCAACTACTTTGGCACGTGTTGCAGCCATGAAATTCTAATTTAATTATTATTTGCAAAAAAAAAAAAAGTTTATGAGTTCGAACATCAAATATCTTGTCTTTGTAGTGCATTCAATTGAATATGGGTTGAAAAGGATTTGCAAATCATTGTATTCCGTTTATATTTACATCTAACACAATTTCCCAACTCTTATGGAAACGGGGTTTGTACATTATTTACAATCCGGGGTGTGGGATGTGGAGGTGGGGGGTGGGGGGGGGGAATTAGGTTTGGTTGATATCAACACTTCAGTCATCAACAATTGCATCATCAGAGAAATGGACATTGGAACAGTGTGGGACTGACTTGGTAGGATATGTACAGCAAGTAGTGGACATAGAGGCGGAATTAGAGCAACTCTCATTGACTACATTGTTAGATGACCTTTGCCAGCGTTTATTTATGAGTTAGAGTGCATAAAAACATAAACATACAGTATATGTGTGCTTGTCTCACGTAAGGGTTGTGAACGACAAAATTCCCCAAAAAAGTGCAGTTCCCCTTTTAACAGCTGGGGTAATTTAAGCAATTAAAATGAAAACAGTCAAAAACAGGGAGGCAGGATGGTAGAGCCGCATGCTCTTCAATCACATTGCAAGTGCATCCACAAGTCACACAGATAAGACTGAATAGTTGCCAGAGTCCTTGAATCATGTGCTGGCTATGGGCCTGTGGCTAGTGATGACTACACTGTGAGTGTACCCTCCTCTCTGCTACACTGCAGTGAATAGATGATTGAATTATATTTAAAAGAAAGTCACTTAGTAGAATATTTGTCCGACTTGTGGTTAAATAGCACTATTTCTATTGGTATTCATATTGCTCCATTTATAGTGTAATAATGCTCATTGTCATTTCTGTATTTTTTTTAAAATTTTCGCTAACTGCTATTACTTTTACCATCATATTTGTACATGTCATATTTGCTGATGTTGCTCTGTTGTTGTTGTTGTTGTGTTTGCTGTTGTTGTTTTTGTCTCTCTGTCTAATCCCCCTCTTGTCCCCACAATTCCCCCCTCTGTCTTCCTTTTTCTCTCTTTCTATCCCCTCCTGCTCCGACCCGGCTGCACCAAATGATAATATAAATACATTTAATAAAGTCAAAATACAAGTAAGGCAACAAGAGAAGTATCCTACACTTCTCTTTTGTAAAGTAAATCTGAACAGCCGATATGGGCATCTACATCTGCTATATGATTTGCCCAAGAAGCTGGGCAGGACATTATTAAAAAAAAAAAAAAAAAGCATATTCCACAGTACAGTATGTCCTGACTAGTTGATACAATAGTCTGTATATTTCTTAATTGGTGTGTATGGAAAAGCTCCATTTCTCTTTCTCTGTCTCCCTCTCTCTCTCTCTCTCTCTCTCGCTTTGTCTGTCTCTCTCGCTCTCTCTCTCCTTGTAATATCTCTGGGCTTTTCAAGTAGCACCTTTTAAAAACTGGTACACTGACAACCCCTCACACGCACATGATATGGCACATGGTCACAGGACACGCTCACATGTTAATGTTAACCTCACCATTCTGCTACATTCAAAATGGCGGTTCTATGCACCTCAAACTTCAAATACAAGTTTTCATTGTTTGTTTGTTATTGTTTCATTGACTTCACCGCTTCCACCATATTTTTTAGATCTCTTGTAAATTCCCAACAGATCACTTTGCTACATCTGAGTAAGAACTTCACTGTTTCTTGTATATTCCTTTATTTGCGGCGGCTCGCCATGAATAAATTTGGACCACCACAGATAGATTTGGCTCCACCTTTTTACAATCGCTCATAAACTCATTGCAATGTCAATATTTTCAGGGCTCCCTATGTCTAGCATTAAAAGATTACAGTTTGTACAAAATGCGGCTGCTAGACTTTTGACAAGAACAAGAACGTTTGATCATATTACGCCTGGCTTCCTGTGCACTTAAGATGCAACTTTAAGGTTTTACTACTTATGTATAAAATACTAAACGGTCTAGCTTCATCCTATCTTGCGGATTGTATTGTACCATATGTTCCGGCAAGAAATCTGCGTTCAAAGAACTCCAGCTTATTAGTGATTCCCAGAGCCCAAAAACAGTCTGCGGGCTATAGAGCGTTTTTTATTCGGGCTCCAGTACTCTGGAATACCCTATTGGTAACAGTTAGAGATGCTACCTCAGTAGAAGCATTTAAGTCCCATCTTAAAACTCATTTGTATACTCTAGCCTTTAAATAGACACCCTTTTTAGACCAGTTGATCTGCCGTCTCTTTTCTGCTCTGCCCCCCTCTCCTGCGTGGAGAGGTTATTAGGTGACCACAAATGAAACGCTAGCTGTTTAAAGTTGGGACCCGTGGTGGACCACTCATCTGTGCATCAGTTGGGGACGTCTCTGCACTGCTGATTGTCTCCACTCAAGATGATCCCCTGCAGGCCCCACTATGGACTGGACTCTCACAGTATTAACAAGATCCACTCGACGTCCATTGATTGGACCCTCATCTGTGGTCCCCTCATCTGCGGTCCCCTCCAAGGTTTCTTGTTGTATCCCATTGGGTTGAGTATTTTGTTGTCGTTGTGGCTTGTGCAGCCCTTTGAGACACTTGTGATTAAGGGCTGTATAAATAAACTTTGATTGATTGATTGATGTCTGTGAACGCAGCTCGTAACAACTTCGTATAGTAGCTCCTAACTGCTTCTCAACACACTGTCACACTCTGTTGTGACCCTTGCTTTGGGGTTTTATTTCTCTGTCTATGTGTATACCTCTCTTCATCCCGTTATACGTACTGCCTTGTTTTGTGTCTTCTAGTTTCCTGCAAACTGTTTTGGGGAGAGTTGCAAGATGCGCCTCAGCTGTCCCCAATTAGTGCTCCTACTTAGCTTCCTCTGGATGGCACTCTGGAGCTTCTACACAACTCAGCATGTCTTGTTTACTATTAGTGGCCATTTCCTGTGCCATCCAGTGTTTCCTATTTGTTTGCACACCCAGCAACTCCATCCTTCTTGTTGTACGTCATTTTAGCTGAGGGTTTCTCAAACTGTGGTACGTGTACCACGAGTGCAGACCTCGGCAAATTATGCATGTGGCCTGTTAAGCTTTTCAATCTGGCCTCCCGGACATTCCCAAAAAATGTTTTTAGATCTTTAAGATTGAAACTGTAGCTGCCATTATGATGTATTTCAATGGTTGTAATCTGCGGTTTTGCATGATATAGTAGTCACTATGGTAATCTAAGTCACAGCAGCTCAGACGAGGCACCAAGCAATGTGGGCGTGGTTTGTTTCCACAGGGTGTTTCCATAGCGGCCTGCCTGAAATGCGGGTGTCAGGGACAGACGTGTAAGGAGATTTTTACAACAAAGTTCTAAAGCTTAGTGATATATCACATTGTAGGTGTTTTTTTTCCCGTTTCGCTTGATTGTAAAATATGTCAATCAAGAGGGTGTGTGACGTTCATATGTTGTCAATATTCAGTGCTTTATCGTTCATAGTTGATATTGTAAAACCCACATTCTTTATTTTCATATACATTCTGGGTGTGTCATTCAGTAAAAAAAAATTAAAATTCCATTCCGTTATTTAAGGCGGTCTGTCATAACGTTTTTAGTACAGATGTCCGACAATGGCTTTTTTGCCGATATCCGATCTTCCGATATTGTCCAACTCTTAATTACCGATTCCGATATCAACCAATACCGATATATACAGTCGTGGATCTAACACATTATTATGCCTAATTTTGTTGTGATGCCCTGCTGGATGCATTAAACAATGTAACTTTACCATGAATTGATTAACGTGGACCCCGACTTAAACAAGTTGAAAAACGTATTCGGGTGTTACCATTTAGTGGTCAATTGTACGGAATATGTACTGTACTGTGCAATCTACTAATAAACGTTTCAATCAATCAATCAATCAAAAACAAGGTTTTCCAAAATAAGAAAACAACTTCAACACCAGTTGTAGAAAAAAATGCTAACGTGGCACTGCCATATTTATTATTGAAGTCACAAAGTGCATTATTTTTTTTAACATGCCTCAAAACAGCAGCTTGGAATTTGGGACATGCTCTCCCTGAGATAATCCTGATACCCACTACAACTATGGAAAATGCTTTACTTTGACTTTCACAAAGTGCATTATTTTTTAAATTTTTTTAAACATGCCTCAAAACAACAGCTACAAAAACAATGAGGGCACACAGCTTCAGTCCAGAGTATACTAGAGCATACTTGCCAACCTTGAGACCGCCAAATTCGGGATATGTACAGCTCCGTACAGCGGCGTTTTAAAAAGTCATTAATTTTACTTTTTGAAACCGATACCGATAATTTCCGATATCACATTTTAAAGCATTTATCTCTAGTTTTTAGCATTCAATCAGACATTATTGTGAGGTTTTGTGTTAGTGTTCCTAAAAATCAGATATACCAGCCCCCAGACACATTTTTTTCTCAAAATGTTGCCACGTTGACGTAAATGTGTGCTGCCTCACGCCAACTTTATGGCTGGCGCACGTACATTTCTACAGGTCGTGGATACTTTGGCGACACACAGAGGTGGTTGTTCGAGATTTGCCAACATTTAATTTCTAAAATGTAAAAAACATTTAATGCTTCATATTCATATTAATATTTGTGAAGACATATATTAAATGATCTCAGCAATCATTTAACCACCTATTGTTGTCAAAAGGTGTTCGTCGGATTCCTTGGCCATGGAGCGGTTAGGTTGAAGAGACCCTCCGCTATAGTCAGTTGCAGCAACTACACAGTATATTTATAAATATGCGTCTGTTTTGGCAATGTACATCCATCTTCTTCCTCATCTTCCATTTAATTTTTTTATATCAACCTGCAGTTACTGCAGCACACAGAAATTTCAACCTGCTGGTGATCGCTCCAAACGTCAGAAAAAAACACCTCCTACTGAGTTGTGATTGGCAACAACGTGCAGCGCTAAAGCACAGGGCTACTTTCACTCTCCATCTAGTCATTCATTTCCTATTGCTTATCCCTCTCGGGGTCGCGGGGCTGGAGCCTATCCCAACTGCACTCGGGCGGAAGGCAGGGTACACCCTGGACAAGTCGCCACCTCATTGCAAGGCCAATGCAGATAGACATCATTCGCACTCACATTCACAAACTAGGGCCAATTTAGTGTTGCCAATGAGCCTATACCCAGGTACATGTCTTTGGAGGTGGGAGGAAGCTGGAGGAGCTGGAAAGAACCCACGCAGTCACGGGGAAAACATGCAAATTACACACAGAAAGACCCCGAGCCCAGGGGTCAAACCCAGGACCTTCTTATTGTGAGTAGCGATGTCACGGTATGAACATTTCTTATCACAGTTATTGTGACCAAAATTATCACGCTGATCAATAATATTGCAGTATTTCTCAAAATGTTAAGTACTTATACTGAAATCTTTTAACAAAGTATTATTAAAAAAATTTAAAAAAATATTTCCTTTGAAGAAAAACATTATTGTAGATAAGAACACTGTTTTTCATGGACGTCAATTAGAAATTTTAATTTGCACATGAAAACAACACACGCATTATAAACAAAGTAATATGGCAGAAACAAAATAACATTAATGTAAGAATTGTGCAAAATGGCACCTGATGGCCATAAGATGTAATTGGACTTTTTGTCCATATAGATAAAAATAGTGTCCATATATGAGAGCTAGTCTTACACGAAGGGCTGATTATGATTATGATTATGAATAATAATGATTATTTGGATCAATATTGAAAACACGATTGTTAATCACGAATATTCACTATGTTAGGTAAAACAGTGTTGGGGTTGGATGTGAACGTGACACCATGTAATTTGTAATGTCTAATAAAAATGCTCTAGATCAGGGGTCGGCAACCCGCGGCTCTAGAGCCGCATGCGGCTCTTTAGCGCCGCCCTAGTGGCTCTCTGAAGCTTTTTCAAAAATGTATGAAAAATGGAAAAAGATGAGGGGAAAAAAAAAAAAGTTTTTGTTTTAATATGGTTTCTGTAGGAGGACAAACATGACACAAACCTCCCTAATTGTTATAAAGCACACTTTATATTAAACATGCTTCACTGATTCGAGTATTTGGCGAGCGCCGTTTTGTCCTACTAATTTTGGCGGTCCTTGAACTCACCGTAGTGTATAACTTTCTCCGACTTTTTAGGACGTGTTTTATGCCACTTCTTTTTCTGTCTCATTTTGTCCCCCAAACCTTTAACGTTGTGCGTGAATACATAAAGGTGAGTTTTGTTGATGTTATTGACTTGTGTGGAGTGCTAATCAGACATATTTGGTCACTGCATGGCTTGCAAGCTAATCGATGCTAACATGCTATTTAGGCTAGCTATATGTACATATTGCATCATTATGCCTCATTTGTAGCTATATTTGAGCTCATTTAGTTTCCTTTAAGTCATCTCAATTCAATGTGTATCTCATGACACACTATCTGTATGTAATATCTTCTAATTTGTTGCGGCTCCAGACAGATTTTTTTTTGTATTTTTGCTCCAATATGGCTCTTTCAACATTTTGGGTTGCCGACCCCTGCTCTAGATAAATGTTATCCAATTATTTAAAAACACATATTTGTGTTTTTGTTCATTAATAGTATCAACATGTCAGCGTTTTCTCATTACATGATGCTTGTATCTCTATTTTTACATTTTGATAGATAGAGAGAAGTATTTTTATAAGTTATGTAAATTTACACTACTAATGTATGTACATGTACACGCTGAATCGGAACAGATCCATTAAGAGTTTGAGCAGAAATATGTTGTATAGGAATTAACTATACATCATAAAACATTAACAACATGCCATGTCGCATGAATGGTTTTTGAAGTAAGAACTTTGTGAAATAAAACAAAAACAGAAGTAACGTAGAAAAAAACATGGTGTTTACATTTTGACATAAATATAAAACACAAAGCAGTTTGGCTAATGAAGATGAAGTCTAATAAATAAGCTTTGTTCTTTTCCAACTCCAACAACACCATGTGGTTCAGTGCAACAGTTTGGGCAACAAAAATAAACTGGAGTGATACTTCCCGCATCTAATACACCATCTTCGTACCTCAGCGTGTTGATACTTCAGTCTGCATTCAATTCGATGAGATGACAAAACATTTTAGCTAGTATTATTGTAACTGGAACACTGACAAAGTAGCAGTTGGATAAGGAACGAGTGACCAGTAAACAGTAAACAATTGGCAAGACTTTTCAGACATACACATCATGCAGCCGACACATCACCGGCGGAAATGCGTTACAACAAAGAGTAACCAGGTAAGAAAATGAAAGAAACTTAAAATATATTTCTCCTCCGCTGTATACTTTTAGTGTGGCACAAATGCATCTGTCTGCAAAATTGTCACATTCGCCCTCTAACAGCAGTGCGCACGCATGCAGAAATTCTACACTACGAAATTAAAGCGAGGGAAATAAAGTGAAACAAAGCGTTCGGCCCTGTTTAATCAAAAGACAAATTCTCCTGGAGCAAAGTCTGTGTAGTTGATTTCCACCATGTTTTGTCGAGCAAAACGACGTTGGTGCGCATGCGCCAACTTCATTTCCAGGAAGTAAGCAGTGTTGCCTAAAATGCATTAACAAATCATGGTTTTTCAATAATAAAACATTTAAATAAAACGGTATAACTAACCGTCCGGAATTTTACCACGGTTTACCATTACATCATTTACAGTTACATCCTTAATTGTGAGGAACACGCACTAAACCCTGTTTTAGCATGCTGCCACCAATTTAATAGTAGTTTTATTTTTTGTAACAGCAGAATGAGTTACAATATAAATAAATATTTATGAATAAATTAGTCATCTTTGTTGTTTGTAAGCACATGCCTAAAATAACTTAAGCTGCATTTAGAATTCGATGGAAAAATTAGAGCCATTAAATATGTGTATGCTATATTATCCGACTCGTCGACTAATCGTTAAGATAGTCGACGACTAATCGACTGTCAAATTAATCGTAAGTTGCAGCACTAATGTGCAAACTTTAATACATCTGAATTTCTCCTTGTGTACTTACTTTTCTTGATTTGAAAGAAAAATCTACAAACATATTTTGAGTAGGAACGCCACGCAACTTTGGTTGCCCCAGGTCTTCCAGAAAATAAACAAAAGTAGCAGGGGGATCAACCTTGTAGTATACGTTTTCAGACAACTCTAAATTGTCTTTTTCAAATAAAGCAACTAGTGACAAATTTAGCAACTGTTTCTGGTCTAATTAAAGACTTTTGTAGACTCTAATATGAAAGCATGTATAACTCTTTTCAACAAGCATAAGGTCCTGCCGCGGGCTCCTCACAACTAAAAAAAGAAGCGACAATGCATTTGTATCACTGAACATTTAGGTTTTGATTGTTATGTTTTAGCTTACTTTTTTTCTCTCTCACAGTGTTCATAAAAATTGAATCCACTTGCATGATTGAACATTATGCATTGTGCCCATTGCCACACGCAGATTTCAGCCTTGCAGAAAACACTGATTTTATTTTGAATGAAATTATATAACGGAGGAAAAAAGTAAAATTACACTCCTGCTGTAAATCAATTCTTGTCAAACGTTGTGTTCCGGAAAAAATATTTTGTGAACCTATCTAAACGATTGTACTGTGTCTCAAATAGCTGCAGGATCAAAGATCAAAGTGGTAGGTGTATGTAGCTTGTTGGCATTGTTCTAGACAAAATGTTCAGGCTCCTTTATACGAATTCTCATTCAAAGAGACACAACTATTCTGGAGATTAGATTTGTTGTCGAAGATCATATCGTTCTGTACATATTGGCACAGCTTAATTAACCTTTCACAGGTCATCAGTGTTGGGACTAACGCGTTACTTTGTAACACGTTACTGTAACGCCGTTATTTTCGGCGGTAACTAGTAGTCTAACGCGTTGTTTTTTATATTCAGTAACTCAGTTACCGTTACTACATGATGCGTTACTGCGTTATTTTACGTTATTTTTTATGTAGTATCGGCTAGAAACTGAGATGATCTGAGTGTGTTTTACTGGAGAGCTGCAGAAGAGGCGCCCTGTGTGTGTGTGTGTGTGTGTGTTTGTGTGTGTGTGTGTGTGTGTGTGGGGGGGGGGGGCGCTTCGGGAGGGGGGCGTGTCTGTGTTTACTAACAAGACATCATGGCGCAGCCAATGTCGAGTTTCTTCACATGGAGATAATCTCACTACTTTTCTTTTGTCGAGCACAAAGAAAAGAACATTTAGTTCAATGTAAGTTGTGTCTTGGATCAACGATACTATCTACTGCCCAAAACAGCAATTCAAATCTGCTGAAACACCTACAAAAGCAACATGCTTCGACAAAGCTAGTAAAGAGAGAGACACTTCGCCACTTCAACACCATCCAAGCAACAGCGGATGGATTTTAACGGAGGGACTGCTAGCCAGGACAAAGTTGATAGAGCCATTGCACCGTATGTGCTAGAAGACATGCAGGCTATTTCTACAGTGGAGTCACCCGCTTTCAGGCGGCTAATTAGCATGATATCGGGCATCAAACAGCAAATGGCATGGAAAACATTTTCACGTACCTGAACACAGTGGACAGTGAGGACATAAAAATGGAAAGCCAGTTTAAGAAAACACTCCAAACTCTGCCTCTGCTCATCATTCAGCACTGAAGGTACACACTCTGTCAATTCTCTTATATACTCTTTCATTCTAGACTTCTAGAGTGTTTGATTATCACATCACTCTAAATGTATAGACTATAAAGTTCACAAACATAAAGAGGGATCCTAGTGGCCCAGGCCAATCTTTCCTTATCTCTAAACTAAAACTGGGGAAATGTGTAGAGTGTTCTGGGCTTCAGACATGATTTTATTTCAAAATTCTTTGAGAGAAAAAAACGCCTGGTTAGGCTTTGTGTATGTAGTGTGTGCCTTCCTTGGTTTACAGCTATGTTGTTATTATGCTGTTTGTTACTTATGTATGTTATGTTGCAGCTATTTAAAATAGTTTTGTCAATTTGTTCTGGTCTGAAACAAATTGGTCCTTTGAAACATATCTTTGTCTTTGGGTGTTGTATGTAGACCACATGGTTTAGCAGCGTTCAGTGATGCAAATGCATTTTAAGTTGATCAACAGATTGTATTATTATCCAGTGCAATAACAGTACTGAAATTAAGGCTAAAAGGGCATTAAAGGGGGCTTTAAAAAAATAAAAAATAAAACAATAAAAATAAAACAGAAGTAACTAAATAGTTACTTTTCAGAGTAACGCATTACTTTTTGGTGTAAGTAACTGAGTTAGTAACTGAGTTACTTTTTAAATAAAGTAACTAGCAACTGTAACTAGTTACTGGTTTTCAGTAACTAACCCAACACTGCAGGTCATAACATCACGTTTTTTAGAAATCATTCCACAAGTTTCAATTTGCAGTGTTGACTTCTCCTTTATGCTATTCTTTTCAGAAGGTCAAAGCCAGGAACAGAATCCTGTCGAGAACTTCACCTGACATAACAGCTGGACATCAGATACATAGCTGAAAACAACAGTAACTGAGAATGCTATGTCCTTTAACATAGACTGATGATGATTCAGGCTGATCAGTTGTTTCCATTTAGCTTTACTTACAATGCTAACCACACATGACAATTCACACAGAAGTATGCACATATTTTTGATGGAGGTGCATGCACAAGGACAAGAACTCACCTTCCGCTCTTTGTCTCCATATTCAAGTCCCAATGTATCCATAGCACGGACGATTGCTGCCAGAGATTGGATAGTGTTGCTGTAAACAACAGGCTTGTACTGCTTCACATCATCACCAGAGAAACCATCCTCGTGAATGATCCTAAACACATTACACAGACATTTTAGCATATTTGGAGCATATTTAATTGACTCTGGTTTTAAAGGTTATTTCAAATAGGATTTTTTTGTGTTTAAACGTGTATGATGCATGATGCTAGTCTTTTCACAAGAATAAGGGTGAAACACAGGTGGCTTGAATAAATATCATGGTGTAAAACAAAAAATAATGAGCCGGACAACAGGGGACGAATAATAAAAAGATAACATTTAAAAAAAACAGCAGCAGCAGCCTGCTCTTTTGTTTAAAATATAATATCCCATTAACCACGTAAGGACACACACGAAGCCCAAAGACAGACAATTTGCTAGGCAGACAAACAGTCAGAAGAATACAAGTAATGACACAAAACAGACAGCCAGATAGAGATGTAACTCAAAGCTGTGGATCTTACGATCTGTCTGAAATATAGAGGTGAGAATCTTTGGGCACCTCAAGATTCGATTACGATTCAAGTTGTGACGACCGGGTCGCATAGTCATGCGATGTTCGTTCTCCCAGGAATGCAGATCGGGCTTCGGACACAGCTTGCAGGTAAGAAATTATTTATTTAAGAAATAAATAATACTGAACAAACAAAAACGTGCTCATAGCACTTAAGGAAGAAACAAAAGGAGCTAGCGTGGGTGCTAGAAGGTAAACACTAAACATACAGAGCCTTTAGCGTGGGAGCTAGAAGGTTGCCAGAGCAGGAACAAAAGTCGTCATCTGTTGTAAGGAAACAAACTACAAAGCAAGACAGACTGAATGGGAGGCTTATATAATAATGAGAGTGATGACAAACAGGTGTGTATAGGGAACACACGTGGCAGGTGAAAATAATAAGTTGCTATGGTAACAAACTTAGGTGCATAAACAGGAACTAGAAGAAGATCAAGACAACAGAAAAACACAAGTGACCCGAAAACCCAAAACAGAACACGATCCGCGCAGCGGATCACAACACAAGTCAACCAATCGATTATAAATGGATCATTTGTTCATCTTTAATTATTATATTGTAAATGGATGGATGGATGGATCATTGTTATATTGTAGGGTTGTCGCGATATCTACATTTTGGTAACTGTATCGGTACAAAAAAGTATTTTGATCCATCCATCCATCCATTTTTCTACCGCTTAATCCCTTCGGGGTCGCGGGGGGTGCTGGAGCCTATCTCAGCTACAATCGGGCGGAAGGCGGGGTACACCCTGGACAAGTCGCCACCACATCACAGGATACTTTTCAAAAAATGTTATTATTGGCTACATTTTAACATAAAATCTTTTGGTACATTAAACATACATTTCTTATTGAAATCAAAGAACAATGTTGACATTAAATAACATAGTTAACATACTAGACAACTTATTTCTAAGGAGCAAGTCAACAAACGGGTAACAAAGGCTCCTGATTTAAATGCTGACATATGCAGTAACATACTGTGTCATTTCCAATTGTATTATTTTGTCAAAATGATGGGACAAGAGGTAGAAAAAGGACTGATGGATGGATTATTAATCTACTTGTTCATCCATCCATCCATTTTCTACCACTTATCCCTTTCGGGTCGCGGGGGTGCTGGAGCCTATCTCAGCTGCAATCGGGCGGAAGGCGGGGTACACCCTGGACAAGTCACCACCTCATCACATGGTTAACACAGATAGACAGACAACATTCACACTCACATTCACACACCAGGGCCAATTTAGTGTTGCCAATCAGCCTATCCCCAGGTGCATGTTTTTGGAGGTGGGAGGAAACCGGAGTACCCGGAGGGAACCCACGCAGTCATGGGGAGAACATGCAAACTCCACACAGAAAAATCCCGAGCGCAGGATCGAACCCAGGACCTTCGTATTGTGAGGCAGATGCACTAACCCCTTTGCTACTTGTTCAATTACTGTTAATATCTGATTACTTTCTGTGTTGTTCTTGCTACACTTCTGTTAAAATTTAATAAGCACCTATTCTGTTGTTTGGATACTTTACATAAGTTGTGGGTGATGCAACACATTTGGGTATGAATCCAATACCAAATAGTTACGGGGTCATACATTTGAATAATTAAAGTCTTCCTGTGTACTAGGACATATCTCCTGATTTTATAAACATAACAAAGACAAAAAATTGTGTGAAAATCAAAAGTATTAAACAGATACGGCTATTGTACTTGGTATCGTGACAATCAATATTTATGTAGAACCACCCTTTGTTTATTCAGAAGCGCTATCTTGCTGGTAGCGGTTAGTTATTGTATCCACCTACAGTGTGTAAAATACTGAAATACTGGGACCAAAATTATTCAATCTATATATAAACAACATTTGTAACGTTACAAAGAACTTAAAGCTTTTTTTGTTTGCAGACGACACAACTGTGTTTTGTTCAGGAGAAAACACACAGAAGCTAATACAAATATTAAAAGAAGAAATAAACAAATTAAAAAGATGGTTTGTTAAAAACAGATTTTCTTTGAATCTCAGTAAAATGTCATCTTAGTAATGCTAAGAAAGTCAAACACAAATACAAATAGACGGAGTAGACATTGAATGGGTGAAAGAAATCAAATGTTTGGGTGTAACAATAGCTGATTCAGTGAACTGGAAATCGCATATAAGAAATATACAACACAAGGTGGCAAGGAATATTTCTATAATGAACAAAGCAAAATATGTTCTGGACCAAAAATCCCTGCACACTCCACTGCTCGTAAGTGTTACCGTATCTGAGTTATTGTGTAGAGATATGGGAAAATAATTACAATAGTACACTTAATTCACCAATTGTGTTACAAAAAAGGTCGGTTAGAATAATACATAATGTAGGTTATCGAGAATATACAAACACTATATTTTTTTAATCAAAAATGTTGAAATTCAATGTTTTGGTGCATTTGCAAACAGCTAAAATTATGTACAAAGCAAACTAACCTGCTACCCAAGAATGTACAACAATTCTTCTAAAAATAAAGAGGGTAAATATAACCTCAGAGAAAAATCTAATCTAAAACATGTGTATGCACGCTGAACACTGAAGACATTTAGCATGTCAGCATGTGGAATTAAATTTTAGAACAGATTATGCAAAGATGTCAAACAATGTACTAATATGATCCAATTTAAGAGGCTGTACAAACTACAAGTGTTTAGAAAGTACAAGGAAGAAGAATCTTGATAAACATCTTTGTTTAAAATGAGATATTCAACTCATACGTGAATCATGACCGGCTTAACTATAAGAGAACTGTTGTTACAATTCTAAGATCAGAACAGGAAGTGAACAAATATGTTAGTAATTGCTATGACTTGAAAAAGGGTAGGATTAAATAAGCTTTGCTTCTTCTTAATTATTTTCGAACATGTTGTAAAGAGAAATTAACATATGTAATTATTATATGATTTATAACATTGTATCTGTTTACATGTTTTAAATATACTAAACCAGAAATTAAACCAGTTTTAAAGCCAAAATACGTCCATTCTCCCTCTTCTTTTTCCACAGTGTTCCTGCTTGCAAGTGGTCGGTGGGTGTGTTGATGTTGACTCTCGATGTGTGCCTCCGCGCGCCATCCGGTATAGTACCGGTATTTTTCAAAACAGTATAGTACCTTTTTTAATTCATTAGTACAGCGGTACAGTAGACCGAACAACCCTAGTATATTATAATGGGTTATACTTGTATAGCGCTTTTCTACCTTCAAGGTACTCAAAGCGCTTTGACAGTATTTCCACATTTACCCATTCACACACACATTCACACACTGATGGCGGGAGCTGCCATGCAAGGCGCTAACCAGCAGCCATCAGAGGCAAAGGGTGAAGTGTCTTGCCCAAGGACACAACGGACGTGACTAGGAATATTGTTACTGTATCGTATATTATTATATCTTCTCAATGTATTACATTTAAATATTAATACTATGTATATTAGGCTCCTCCTTTGGCTACTGACAAATGCAGCAAAGTGTCATTTCCGTTTTTTGTATGGTAATGTGCAAAATATAAATGACTACAAGATCCGTGAGAAGGGTAGTAGCCTACTAGAAAAAATAAGTAAAATGTGTTACTTGGTGAGGAGGCATCCTTTGATTTGATTTTTGTGCCTTCTAAAACCACATAATGTTCAGACACCCCCATAAACTTGCGGTTCAAAGATGTGTGTCGTCTATCTGCTTCATATTTATAACTGACAGACATGTTGCCGTACTGTGTGGATATTGTCTCCGGTCTCTGGTCCCTGGTTACTCTCTGTTGTAACGGTTTTCCTTTTAGCCTTTTGTTGAAATGTACAAAGCATTTATTCTTTTCTTGTTGCACTACTTCACATTCAAGCTAACTTTGCGCTGCAGCAAGCATAGCATGTCCTTTTCTCCTCTGTCCTCCATGGGTGTCCGCGCTAACCCAGCTAACACACAAAGTTCAAATAATGTTAACTAATGGTTCCCCCATGATTAGTTAGAACCAAACCTACGACTGAGGTTTGTAGAACATTAGTATTTATGCCCCATTTTAGAACTGTCTCTATTACTTTACATAATATACATAAATAATCTATGTTTGTCCATTTCTCCATTGATTCTTGAATCGCCACCAATCTAATTTTGATGCATCAGAAAATCCATAATTTTTCCCACCTCTATCTGGTACTGTTAGTAGTTAGTAGGACTACTCATGGAGCCAAAACACTGCCAGTAAGATTTGGTATCGGAAAAAAAAATACATTGTAGAAAAAGTCATATTGGCAACAAATAAAAACAAACATTGAAAAAATACAATATTTTTGGTGGATATTTTTTTGTATCATGACATGTTTTTGATGCCAATATTCATATTTCTGTACACTTTTATTGTTTTTGTGTGTTTCACAGTTTTTTTCCCCCAAAACTTTTCAACCTTATTTACATTTGCTTCTCTTTTTTACAATCTCACTTCTCTATGTTACAATTTCAATTAAAAGGCATTGATTGGCGGGTGCCTGTGGGCGGGGCTTACAACTAGTTTACCTGGAAGCAGTTTGAATAGATTTGGGCATGCAGGTAAAACACGTTATCTAATCAAATCAAATCAAACTTTATTTATATAGCACTATTCATGCAAAGGCAAGTGGCAAACACAAAGTGCTGTAGAAAAAAAACATAAAAACAAAAAAACATAACAATAATAGCAAGAAGAGTAGAAAACACACGCACACACACATATTGACAATAACAAGGCAAAAACAAAACACGGCATGGCACTAAGGATTTGAAGTGAACCGCCACCTTTGAGGCATTCACACTGGAGAATAACTCAAATTAACGCTGTTTAAAAAAAATTCAAAAAAAATTCTAAAAATTTAAATTAAAAAAAAAAAAAAAAAATACATATATATATATATTATAAAACATATGATAAAATATATGTAAAAATTTAAATATAAATATTACATTAAGTTAATAAAATCAAAACATGCAGAGACTAATAGTAGAAATATTAATGATTAAGATAAAAAAGACACAATAAGATAATAAATAACAGATGATTTGTGAAAAGTCTGATGAAAAAAGTGTGTATTCAGCCTCTTTTTCTTTTCTTTTATTCAACACTCTCTGCAGTCCTGAGGGTCTCTGGCAAACTGTTACACGGGTGGGGGCCATAGTGGCTAAATGCCGCCTCAACATGGGTCTTTGTTCTGGTATTTGGTAAAGCTAAAAGGCCAGTGCACGAGGACCTCAGGATCCGCAAGGGTTGATACGGTAAAAGCAGGTCCGATAGATAAGAAGGCGCAATGCCATTAAGACATTTAAACTAATAATATACCTTTAAAATCGACCCTTAAGAGCCAATGTAGCGACTTTAAAACCGGTGTAATGTGCTACCGCCCTCTGGTCCTCGTCAGTAAGTGTGCAGCTGAGCTTCGTAATAATTGTAGACTTCTGATGTTCATTTTGGGAAGGCCAGAGAGCAGGGCATTACAATAGTCTAAACAGGAAATTAAAGCACCTCCGTGTTGGCCTGAGAAAGAAGATGGAAAAACTGAGGGGATCTATAAATCAAGTTAAATGTATATATTTGTGTTAACCGAGCCACACTTTCAGTATATAGTATAAGCGGTACATGAAGTGAATATGCATTTTTAAATTATCCATGATATGGCCGTGATGTTTGGCAAAACTCTGTATGGAACAGTACTTTGAGAGCGACTTTATCTGTAGCTATATTTATTCAGTTAAAACAATTAACACAAGACATGTAAAGCTTGGCATGACATGACTGACCTAAATGTGTGTTAATATACGAGACTTTGACTATCATAATGCTGAGCAACCTCGAGCGGGTCTTCCTCTTGTTCCTCCGATAGAGAGCACCTTATATCCAGGCTGTGGAGACAACTTCAGGCACAAGCTTTTTTAAGCATGTGGAAATAAAGCCTTACATCTTTTTTTTTCTATTTTTAGACCTAACTAGGTTGACTAATGTCGCATTGTGTCTTTTTGTATTTTATTGTCAAGTAACTAGTACAAATCTATCTCATCCATTTCCTACCGCTTGTTCCTCTCCGGGTCGCGGGGGTGCTGGAGCCTATCCCAGCTGCATTCGGGCGGAAGGCGGGGTACACCCTGGACAAGTCGCCACCTCATCACAGGGCCAACACAGATAGACAGACAACATTCACACTCACATTCGCACACTGGGGACCATTTAGTGTTTCCAATCAACCTATCCCCTGGTGCATGTTTTTGGAGGTGGGAGGATGCCGGAGTACCCGGAGGGAACCCACGCAGTTGCGGGGAGAACATGCAAACTCCACACAGAAAGACCCAGAGCCCGGGAATTTAACCCAGGACCTTTTTATTGTGAAGCACACGCACTAACCCTTGTCCCACCGTGCTGTCCACTTGTACAAATGAATAAACACATATGCTTAAATTAATTAACATATTGCTAAAACTATTGCTGTTGTGTTTTATTTCCTGCTTTAATTGTAAATATTACAGAATAGTGGAATGCATTCAGCTAGCTTAAATGATATTCCACATAGGGCTGGGCGCTATGGCCTTTTATTAATATCTCAATATTTCTAGGCCATGTCACGATACACGATATATATATCTCGATATTTTGCCTTAGCCTTGAATTCACACTTGATGCATATAATCACACCAGTATGATGATTCTACGTGTCTACATTAAAACATTCTTGTTCATACTGCATTAATGTATGCTCATTTTAAACTTTCATGCAGAGAGGGAAATCACAACTAAGCCAATTTACCAAAACGGTATTTATTAAACAGCTATTAAGCAGTGGCACAAACATTCATGTAATTTCCAAAACAGAAAGTGCAAGATTGTCAGAGACATTTTAAAACAAGCTATTAGTGCACTTTTGTGCATGACGTCACTAAGATTATTTCCTTATTTTTATTTATTTATTTACTTCAGGCAATGACATAAAAAAGTGCAAAGTTGACAACACATAATAATATAAATTAATATAGTGCAAAAGGTAATGTATAGTATGTAATGCATGATTGTCCAGTTTTGCCTGAAAGGGAGTGGGAAGAAGATAATTTATTTAATCCCACCCCCAGTTCTCCATTCAGTGATTATTCACATGAGTTTCACTGTTACTTTGTTCAAGGATTATAATACAGATGTCGTATCATAGTGGCATTACCACAGATAACAATAATTATTACGCTGTAACAATAATTTGTATCAACAATGTAGGAATAATGAATATACCAACATTGGTAATAGACAAAATGCCAACAATGGTAATAGACAAAATGCCAATAATGGTAATAGACAACATAGCAATAATGGTAAGGAAACATTGAGCACATGTTAACACTTTGAGACAGAGTACAACAGCAGGTCAAATTAAAGACCCTCATCTCTATATTTCAACCAGACCCCATGTTTGTATAATAGTTTAAATCGATTAATAGTTTGGCATTGCTTGTGTTGTAAGTCCAGTTTGTTCCATAGTAGATGACATATCAAAACAACACTAAATTAAAGTGCACTTTTTGTGCAGAACGCCACTACAATAGTTTAAAACAAATAAAGTGCACTTTTGTGCATGATGTCACTAAGATGACATATCAAAACAACACTAAATTAAAGTGCACTTTTTGTGCAGAACGCCACTACAATAGTTTAAAACAAATAAAGTGCACTTTTGTGCATGATGTCACACAAGATATTTCAATAAGTGTCAAATAAAAATGAGCTGCATAATAGGACATCAAATAGTGTATGTCCTTCGCTATGTGGTAGGTTACTGCGGACGTTATCTCCTTCTGTTTTTGGCAATTTTTTTCATACGGTGTTGATGTGGAAATGGTTGCTTCGGCATTTTGTTGGTGTGGCACCAAACGGATATGTTGACATGCAGAGTTTCAAGCACTCTTCATTCTCTAGCAGGTGACTTTTCAAATGATGCTACATTAGTAGAGCTGCTACTTGTTGTACGCGTTTGCCTCATATTTGACATATTACGGTTGTATGTTCGACGTATTCCCGCTTGCAGCCAAACCACCGCCAGACGATGGACCCCGTGCTGTTTTTCTTGGTAACTAATTCTTCCTTCATTTGTTACCAGATTTGCACCTTCTTTCTCTCGTATTACCACTCGCATCACTCTGTTAGCATCACAGCTAATGTTACCATGCCGCTACCTCTCTACTACGCGAGGGCGTATGACGTTGTATGTGACGTATGTAAGAAGGTGCGCTTGTTTTATGTCTATGTGAGAAGGAGAGACAAGAAAGAGTGGGAAGAGCCTGCAGTGTAATGCCCGCAGCTAAAAGCAACTGCGTGAGAACGTATACTCGAATATCACAATATAGTTGTTTTCTATATCGCACAGAGACAAACCCGCGATATATCGCCCAGCCCTAATTCCACACAATATTTACATGTACTTTTGAAAGGACAACAGAATTTAAAAAAAAGAGCTGTTGATTGACTGCCATATTACATTTTATTTAAAAATTTTACTAATAAAACAATAAATAAATAAACCGTACACTGCATCAAAACCAAAAATATGAATAATAACTTTAAAATCATTTTAATTGCTTTGTAAAGCGAATCATAGTCCCTCTTTTAAGAATAACAACAAATTAATAGATAATAATACATCTGATAAATAATCGAAATACTGTATATCCTAACAATCTCTTAATGCCGATATCTACTGCATATATAAAACTAATTTTGAAAGTAACAAGAGTTGTCAAGTTGACAAGAGATACTTTACGAATTAGGTTCACTATATTATGTTTAGAAATACAATATTTCTCTCTGAGCAGGAGATAAATGTGCCGAAAGCAACACACATACATACACTCTCAAGATAAATTTAAAAAACAATTTCATATTTTGAAGCTTTTTAAACTTGATTTAGACACCCTCTGTCCCCCGTCTTCTTTTACGATATTTTACCTGCAAGCTCAAGTTTAGTAAAACTGTTTCCAGGTAAACTAGTTGTAAGCCTCTTACACATGTTTGAAAGTGAGAGACAAACAAAGCAAACACACGCGCATGGCAATTTATCAATGTTGCCAAAGTTATCATGTTTCTTTTTTATTTCATTAATTAAATTTAGTTCATCAGCACAGACTTAGTAATTACATGATTTTGCATAAGAGTGATACAGAGAGTGTCCCTAAAATCAAGTTACAATTCAACACAGTGTTTGACAAGAATCAAAACCATTCTCAATGTATAGCAACAATGACTATTTGAGAGGTTTAAAGATGTGCACTGTAATTTATATTAATGTAGTTCTCAATTATTTTCTGTCATGCCCATTCAAAGGGACGAAATAAACTTCACACACACCCTTAACTGAAATACAATCGAGAATTTGATCATCACTTACTTATTTATATGTACTGTAGGTGTCAAAGTAGTCTTTATTCATGCTTTGTAACAAATTCAAAACAGATGCTGAATTGAACAATATTCTGTTAAGGAAAATGTTTCTGTTTTTCTGTTAATGCTTTGTATCATTACCTTCCATATTTACTGTAAAGTACCATTCGCTATAATTCCTTCCTGTTCAGCCTGTTGATTCATTTGAGCACTGGAGGTTTGTGTATTGTTCAAGCATTTATAAAGATGCCAATACTCAAAGTCCACCTGGCTCCCTTGCCCCTCCGACACCTCATCGCATTTTTGCCAGGAGGCCCGCCCCACCGTTTAAGAAAAACTAAATGTATCCCCTTTTAAAAATATTTAAATTGTATTTTAAAATATTTAACTTTAACTACCACACTGAAATGTGATATTACTTGCATTGGCATCTAATAAAAAAGAACAAACAATAAAAATAAATCATATGATTATAAAGAATGATCAACATTTTGGACAAGTATCCGTAAATGTCAGTCCTGTGCATCAAACTCTTGATGTGGCTGCTATTAAAGTTCATCATACTACAAAGCCTGTTATTTGAAAACAATGGTGCTTCATAACTGAAAAACAGAACTAACTCAAAATTAACTTGTGGGTTATTCTGCATCACTTTGGTAGGATTTAAGTAATTAGAAACACAAGCCAGTTCTGCAATTGTCTCTGTCTATAATGCACTGCTTTAAAGGCCTACTGAAACCCACTACTACCGACCACGCAGTCTGATAGTTTATATATCAATGATGAAATCTTAACATTATAACACATGCCAATACGGCCGGGTTAACTTATAAAGTGACATTTTAAATTTGCCGCTAAACTTCCGGTTCGAAACGCCTCTGAGGATGACGTATGCGCGTGACGTAGCCCGGCGAACACGGGTATGCCTTCCACATTGAAGCCGATATGAAAAAGCTCTGTTTTCATTTCATAATTCCACAGTATTCTGGACATCTGTGTTCGTGAATCTGTTTCAATCATGTTCATTGCATTATGGAGAAGGAAGCCAAGCAAGCAAAGAAGAAAGTTGTCGGTGCGAAATGGACGTATTTTTCGAACGTAGTCAGCCACAACAGTACACAGCCGGCGCTTCTTTGTTTACATTCCCGAAAGATGCAGTCAAGATGGAAGAACTCGGATAACAGAGACTCTAACCAGGAGGACTTTTGATTTGGATACACAGACGCCTGTAGAGAACTGGGACAACACAGACTCTTACCAGGATTACTTTGATTTGGATGACAAAGACGCAGACGTGCTACTGTGAGTATGCAGCTTTGGCTTTTTTTTGCGTATGTACGTAACTTTTTTAAAATATATAAGCTTTATGAACCTTGGGTTAGGTGAACGGTCTTTTGGGCTGAGTGATTGTGTGTGTTGATCATGTGTTTGAATTGTATTGGCGTGTTCTATGGAGCTAGGAGCTAGCAGAGGAGCTAGGAGCTAGCATAACACGTACCGTACCGTAAGTGCGCGTCACGTACGTAACTTTTTAAAAATATATAAGCTTTATGAACCTTGGGTTAGGTGAACGGTCTTTTGGGCTGAGTGATTGTGTGTGTTGATCGGGTGTTTGAATTGTATTGGCGTGTTCTATGGAGCTAGGAGCTAGCAGAGGAGCTAGGAGCTAGCATAACAAACACGCAGGTGTTATTATGCAGGATTAATTTGTGGCATATTAAATATAAGCCTGGTTGTGTTGTGGCTAATAGAGTATATATATGTCTTGTGTTTATTTACTGTTGTAGTCATTCCCAGCTGAATATCAGGTACCGTGAGTATGCAGCCTTGGCTGCTAAACATTCGATAACTTGACCGTATGTGCGCGTCACGTACGTAACTTTTTAAAAATATATAAGCTTTATGAACCTTGGGTTAGGTAAACGGTCTTTTGGGCTGAGTGATTGTGTGTGTTGATCAGGTGTTTGAATTGTATTGGCGTGTTCTATGGAGCTAGGAGCTAGCAGAGGAGCTAGGAGCTAGCATAACAAACACGCAGGTGTTTTTATGCAGGATTAATTTGTGGCATATTAAATATAAGCCTGGTTGTGTTGTGGCTAATAGAGTATATATATGTCTTGTGTTTATTTACTGTTGTAGTCATTCCCAGCTGAATATCAGGTCACCCCCGGCTCTCACAGCATCTTCCCTATCTGAATAGCTTCAACTCCCCACTAGTCCTTCACTTGCACTTTACTCATCCACAAATCTTTCATCCTCGTTCAAATTAATGGGGAAATTGTCGCTTTCTCGGTCCGAATCTCTCTCACTTCATGCGGCCATCATTGTAAACAATAGGGAACTTTGCGTATATGTTCAACTGACTACGTCACGCTACTTCCGGTAGGTGCAAGCCTTTTTTTTATCAGATACCAAAAGTTGCAATCTTTATCGTCGTTGTTCTATACTAAATCCTTTCAGCAAAAATATGGCAATATCGCGAAATGATCAAGTATGACACATAGAATAGATCTGCTATCCCCGTTTAAATAAAAAAAATTCATTTCAGTAGGCCTTTAAAGCCCTACTGAAATGATTTTTATTTATTTAAACGGGGATAGCAGATCCATTCTATGTGTCATACTTGATCATTTCGCGATATTGCCATATTTTTGCTGAAAGGATTTAGTAGAGAACATCGACGATAAAGTTCGCAACTTTTGGTCGCTGATAAAAAAAGCCTTGCCTGTAACGTCACAGATTGAAAGGCTCCTCACATTTCCCCATTGTTTACACCAGCAGCGAGAGCGATTCGGACCGAGAAAGCGACGATTACCCCATTAATTTGAGCCAGGATGAAAGATTCGTGGATGAGGTACGTGAGAGTGAAGGGCTAGAGTGCAGTGCAGGACGCATCTTTTTTCGCTCTGACCATAACTTAGGTATAAGGGCTCATTGGATTCCACACTCTCTCGTTTTTCTATTGTGGATCACGGATTTGTATTTTAAACCACCTCGGATACTATATCCTCTTGAAAATGAGAGTCGAGAACGTGAAATGGACATTCACAGTGACTTTTATCTCCACGACAATACATCGGCGAAGCACTTTAGCTACAGAGCTAACGTGATAGCATCGGGCTTAACTGCAGATAGAAACAAAAGAAATAAACCCCTGACTGGAAGGATAGACAGAAAATCAACAATACTATTAAACCATGGACCTGTAAATACACGGTTAATGCTTTCCAGCCTGTCGAAGCTTAACAATGCTGTTGTTAACGACGCCATTGAAGCTAACTTAGCAACGGGACCTCACAGAGCTATGCTAAAAACATTAGCTTTCCACCTACGCCAGCCAGCCCTCATCTGCTCATCAACACCCGTGCTCACCTGCGCTCCAGCGATCGACGGCGCGACGAAGGACTTCACCCGATCATCCGTGCGGTCGGCGGCTAGCTTTGGATAGCGCGTCTGCTATCCAAGTCAAAGTCCTCCTGGTTGTGTTGCTGCAGCCAGCCACTAATACACCAATCCCACCTACAGCTTTCTTCTTTGCAGTCTTCATTGTTCATTAAACAAATTGCAAAAGATTCACCAACACAGATGTCCAGAATACTGTGGAATTTTGAGATGAAAACCGAGCTTTTTTTATTGGATTCAATGGTGTACCAATACTTCCGGTTCAACGATTGACGTCACGCGCATACGTCATCATACATAGACGTTTTCAACCGGAAGTTTAGCGGGAAATTTAAAATTGCACTTTATAAGTTAACCCGGCCGTATTGGCATGTGTTGCAATTTTAAGATTTCATCATTGATGTATAAACTATCAGACTGCGTGGTCGGTAGTAGTGGGTTTCAGTAGGCCTTTAATAACACTGTAATTAAATACATGTATTTACACTGAAAGTACAACACATTTGATCACAGCTACATTTTTTTCCAGCATAACCCTCTAATAAAGTATAATCTTTATTATTATGTCAAGATTTTCTTCTTAGGTGATTGTAATCATTTTTAGACACGTGTTTTCATTCAATTGGTCTGGCATTGTGGAGCATTTAACCCAGAAACGTAAACATTTGTGTCATTGATTTAATAAGGAGGGCCGCACAGTGGCCTAGTGGTAAGCATTTTCTACAGACAGGAGACAGAGGTTTCTAATCTCCATTAAAACATGTACCCAGCCGCTTGCCCGAAGTCAGCTGGTTCCAGCTCATCTGTGACCCTGATGATAACAAGCGGTATAAAAAAAACAAGTGAATAAATGAAGGAACTTGACAAAGTTATGACAACCAATAAGATAAAAGGGCAAGAACAGCTTTCCTTAGCAGAATATTGCTAAATTCAGCATCTGTTTTGAATTTGTTATTAAAACAAAAATATGCCAAGGTATAAGTACAACTGTATTGTTATCTATTTATTTCAATAAATAACTGCTAGGGCTGGGCAATGTACCGAGTTTGTAAGATGTATCGATATATTTTTTAACAAGATATGAATTAGGAAAATATCCTAATATCGATATAATTTATTTTACGTTAAAATGACCAAACGCCGCTTATTTGTTGTGCTCCTTGATTCTCCTTTGCTTCCCACTCCCTCTCAACACTCCATAGGCTATTAAACCCCTCCCTTTCCTCCTTCCAAGACGTGCTTGCCCTCTCCCCCCCACTGCACTGACCCACAACAACAACACACAAGCAAATATGGAGTCTGACTGTGCCACCAGCGACACGTGTGCCAGTGACCGACTAGTAAGTAAAACGCAAACTTCTGGCTCGGTTGTGTGGCGGTGGTTCAGATTTAAGCCACTGGACGAAAAGCAGAAGAATGTGTTTTGTAGTGAGTGTCAGAAACCTGTGACTACAAAAAGTTTGAGCGCAACAAACCTGTTCCACTACCTTCAACAGCGACACCCAATACAGAAGGAAGAGTGCATAAAACTTTGTGGCACGACAGTGGCAGTGAGATCCACATCCCCAGCACTAAAACAATGTACACTGCAAGCTTCGGTATCATGTGTAGTGCTTGATGAGAAAACCAGCAAAAGGTGGTAACAGATAACCAGGGGATATTGTTATTGTAAGCGCTCACGGACACACCAAATTTCATTCCTTCAGTGATCAAAAGCTGGTGTGCCAATGTTGACATCATCGACTGCTCAGCTGCTTTCTCGCTTCACTGCTCGTGGAAATGTATTGTAGATCGTAAATCATGCCTCTGGCCTGGATAGTAGAAGGATGAGGATATAATCCGACAACTTGGTACACATTGACAGCCAATTTAGCCCCGGAATTGGCGAAAAACAACACAAAAGGACGCTTGGGTTCACCCCTCTTTTTTTTTGCAACGATTATGAGTCATTCTTCATCTAAACAGGACTATAACAAGATTCTATTAGTCTGCATCATAATGACAGCAGACATTGCACAGTAAGTGGTGTTTTATTATGTTCAATGGCTCTCATAAAGTTTGCAGTGAGTAATAATCAGTGGTGTGGCTGACAAACAGCGAACATTGTGATGCGTTTTTGAAATTAATGCGCCGCACATTCCTAAAATGATTAAAATAAGCAAATATGAAATATTATTATTAATGTGCCCGTTACTATATTACATATATACCTACATCATGTATATACAACCTTAATGGAGGTGTGTGGATGTTCTTTTAAGGGCTTAATAGGCAGAATAGAGCGGATCCCATAGGCTCCATTGTAAGCAGACTTTTGATCGCATTTATTTAGTATTTAGAATCAAATGAAATCAAATCAACTTTATTTTGCATAATTGTCGGCAACAAATTTTATTGTCCACATTTGCCGACAATGTCGACCGATTGTTGCAGCCCTAGTGAATGATAGGCAAACTTCCCAAAAAGTGCAGTTCCCTGTTCACCTTGTTAACAAACAGAACACTGGGGACAAGCATGTGATTTACATCACTGAGGCGTTCCTCAAGGGACCCTTTTAAAGGCCTACTGAAACCCACTACTACCGACCACGCAGTCTGATAGTTTATATATCAATGATGAAATCTTAACATTGCAACACATGCCAACGGCCGGGTTAACTTATAAAGTGACATTTAAAATTTCCCGGGAAATATCCGGCTGAAACGTCGCGGTATGATGACGTATGCGCGTGACGTAGTCAGTTAAACGGAAGTTATGGTACCCCGTAGAATCCTATACAAAAAGCTCTGTTTTCATTTCATAATTCCACAGTATTCTGGACATCTTTTGCAATTTGTTTAATGAACAATGAAGGCTGCAAAGACAGTTGTAGGTGGGATCGGTGTATTAGCAGCGGACTACAGCAACACAACCAGGAGGACTTTGTTGGAGAGCGGACGCGCTAGCCGGCGATCTCACCTTGACTTCCTACGTCTCCGGGCCGCCAAACGCATCGGGTGAAGTCCTTCGTCCTTCCGTCGATCGCTGAAACGCAGGTGAGCACGGGTGTTGATGAGCAGATGAAGGCTGGCTGGCGTAGGTGGAGAGCTAATGTTTTTAGCATAGCTCTGTGCGGTCCGGTTGCTAAGTAGGCTTCAATGGCGTCGTTAGCACAGCATTGTTAACCTTCGCCAGCCTGGAAAGCATTAACCATGTATTTACATGTCCACGGTTTAATAGTATTGTTGATTTTCTATCTATCCTTCCAGTCAGGGGTTTATTTTTTTTGTTTCTATATGCAGTTAAAGCACGATGCTATCACGTTAGCTCGTAGCTAAAGCGTTTCGCCGATGTATTGTCGTGGAGATAAAAGGCACTGAATATCCATTTCGCGTTCTCGACTCTCATTTTCAAGAGGATATAGTATCCGAGGTGGTTTAAAATACAAATCCGTGATCCACAATAGAAAAAGGAGAGAGTGTGGAATCGAATGAGCCAGCTTGTACCTAAGTTACGGTCAGAGCGAAAAAAAATATGTATTTCACTGCATTCTAGTCCGTCACTCTAACGTTCATCGTCCACGAATCTTTCATCCTCGCTCAAATTAATGGGGTAATGGTCCGAATAGCTCTAGCTGCGTTGAAAACAATAGGAAAATATGAGGGAGTGAACAACTGACAACGTCATGCTACTTCCTGTAGGGGCAAGGTTTTTTTTTATCAGAGACCAAAAGTTGCGAACTTTATCGACGTTGTTCTATACTAAATCCTTTCAGCAAAAATATGGCAATATCGCAAAATGATCAAGTATGACACATAGAATGGATCTGCTATTCCCGTTTAAATAAAAAAAAATCATTTCAGTAGGCCTTTAAGTCCTCTCCTTTTTGACAGTCATTTAATGTGATTTTTGCAACTAAGTTGTTGCTGTAACTTGTTTACTTCAGATGCAGTCAGTAGTCATTTGTTCAACTTCTTTAGTTATACTAGTAGTGTTCCTCAATGTTCCACTTTAGGTCCTCTCTTTTTCATCATTTGGACTATTCAACTGGTGGCCCACGAGTATAGATAAAAAAACGTGTGAGAGACTCACATTTTAGCAGCAGATTCTTAAAAATACTTGACTGCTGTCAAAGAGATGATCTTTGACTAACTTTTCTGCAGTAAGTCCTTAAAAAAACCCAGAGCGCTTCTGTAACTGACAAAATAAATATATCAAACTCAAATGTCCACTGTAGAAGACACTGGTTCTGCAGAGTATACAAATAAAGAATAATAGTGAAGGGAACAGTACGGCACCCTAGTCCTTAACTTTCTGGAAATGTGGCCTCGAAAACATTTTTTGTTGAATGTCCCTGCTGTACATTGACCAACTCTTAGATAGTACTTAAGTTTATTTTACTAAAAAATGTTTTGTTGTTTATATGTATGACCATTTAGAAGTATGACTGTAATGTATTTGATTGTTTCATCTGAAGATCCCATTTACAGTAGGAGTAATATTTGCCATGTTTGTGCTTGGTCATGCTGAAACCGTCTAACCACAACACATTTATACACAGTGACTAACCTGACCAATAAATAAATAATAACATAAAGAATAAAGCTAATGATGTACACTACCGTTCAAAAGTTTGGGGTCACCCAAACAATTTTGTGGAATAGCCTTCATTTCTAAGAACAAGAATAGACAGTCCAGTTTCAGATGAAAGTTATCTTTTTCTGGCCATTTTGAGCGTTTAATTGACCCCACAAATGTGATGCTCCAGAAACTCAATCTGCTCAAAGGAAGGTTAGTTTTGTAGCTTCTGTAACGAGCTAAACTGTTTTCAGATGTGTGAACATGATTGCACAAGGGTTTTTTAATCATCAATTAGCCTTCTGAGCCAATGAGCAAACACATTGTACCATTAGAACACTGGAGTGATAGTTGCTGGAAATGGGCCTCTATACACCTATGTAGATATTGCACCAAAAAGCAGACATTTGCAGCTAGAATAGTCATTTACCACATTAGCAATGTATAGAGTGTATTTCTTTAAAGTTAAGACTAGTTTAAAGTTATCTTCATTGAAAAGTACAGTGCTTTTCCTTCAAAAATAAGGACATTTCAATGTGACCCCAAACTTTTGAACGGTAGTGTACATGTTTTTTTCTGTTTAAGCTTTGGAGGGTAAAGGTTTTGAAAAATGTAATTGTTGTAAATAAAACCAACATTTTTCAATTGTACTAATTATCTAACAGTACAGTGTCAGTTAAAACTGGATTCTAATGTTCGATTCTAATGTATTGATCAGATAGTATTCTGTCCTATTGTAAACCACTGATGAGGTGATTTTTAGACATAAAGTGTCAGCGCTGGTACAAGCAAAACCCATGCATTAAGTATTCTGTAGATCCGTATTGACTGACAGATCTGGTAATCATTTTTAGAGCATATTAAGGACGTTACAAACAAGACTGCAGACCATTTCTAGGAAACAACAACTTAAGTGTGTGCGTGTGTGTGTGTGTTTGTGTGTGCATGTGTGTGTTGGTTGTGCATGTGTGTGCGTGTGTGTGAGAATCTGGCCTGCTGATGTGATTTTTCATGCATGAGGACCTTTTCTCATTAGCCACTCTCCAAGCCCTTCTGTCAGTAAAGAGAACTGCATGAGTGTTTCAATGTGCAATTGTGCGTGCGTGTATGTATGTGAGTGTGTGTGTATTTTGCCTGAGCTTGGGCATAAATTGCACAGTGACCTAAAGCACAATTTAATTTCACACTGAGCCAGACAGATGGACAGATGGACAATTTAACCGAGCTATTATAGAAGATGTGTGCAGGGCTGGTTCTCAAGCTTATGGAAGTCAACTTTATTTAATTGATATACTTGGTGGATCTCAAGTATACGTTTTTTAAAAACATACCCCAAAATAAAAATTTAACATCATACTTCTCTGACGACAAAAAGACTCAGGCTTCACCTCACAGCGTCAACATTATGACGCTATCTTTACACACAATACAGTTGTTCCTTTTTAAGAACAACTGAACATCATTTAATGAGCTCTTTGTAAGAACTGAATCAAAACTCTTAAATTACTAAGATGTTGAACGTGAAACCTCTAAAGTGAAATGCTCCTAAAATTGTATAAATAAAAGGAAGATTTTGATCCAACATCCCGTAGATAGGGTTATCATACATAAGGTAGCAGAGTTGTCCCCATATCAATATTTTAGTACAGGTACCGGTGCCAAAATGTATTTCGATACTTTTCAAAATAAAGGGGACTACAAAAAATTTCTTTATTGGCTTTATTTCAACAGAAAACCTTATGATACATTAAACATAATTTTTTTTATTGCATTCAACAATTTTAACATCAAATAACATAGTGAACATACTAAAAAACTTGGCTCCTAATTTGGCTTCTGACGTATGCAGTGATATAATGTCTTATTTCCGACATATTGGTTATGTTATTATTTTGTCAAAATTATGAGGGACAAGCAATAGAAAATGGACAAATGGATGGATTATCCTCTCAGGGCATTCAGTCGATCGCAACTGGGCTGTTTGGTTTGTTTTAGAAGACGTTTTGCCTCTCATCCGGGTAGGCTTCATCAGTTCATGCTCATAGACTTAGATTGGTCTGCTCAAGTCTAGCGGCTGATGCCAAATCCCCAAATATTTATACTCCAAAACCAGGAGGGTGTGCCTGGGAAAGGATGGTTTTACCCTTTTGTATTGAGAAAAACAACTGTTTTAATGCAAATGAGCAATCCCATTGTCAAAGCTAACGACAGTTGAAGTGTAATTTCCTCTCGTTAGCAGTGAAGTATTGTGTGGCAGAAACATCGCTGTGGATCGACTTCTACCAGTCCAAAATAGTCGGAATCCCCTACGTTAACATTCTATTCAGTTGTAAATAAATGGCACAAATTGCATTCTGGTCACCTTACGGGGCCAGAATGTTTCTAACTCATGTTATTTTTTGGAGGCTAAACTGCAGTGTTTTAGGAATGGTTAAAAGGACAGTGTTGTATGTGGGAGATAGGTGGTGTCGCAGACTACCTCCTCTGTTCAGGGATGTTTTTTCAACCTTGACATAGATGGCTTCTCTCACTCTTTTTTCGTACCAGCCGTCCTTCCTGTCCGGAATCTGTACATTTTTGTTCTCAAAGGAGTGCTGTTACTCCCTGAGGTGCGTGTAGACAACTGAGTAGTGGCCGGAAGAGTTTTCCCGTCTATGCTGTGACATGCATCGGCTTAGTGGTTGTCTTGTTTCCCCAATATATGAATCAGAGCATTCATCATTACACTGGATAGCTTACACCAGATTGTTTTTGTGGGTGTGGGGTGTCCGGTCTTTAGGATGCACTATTATCCGTCTCAAGGTGTTAACTGGTTTGAAGTGTACTGGGATGTTGTGTTGGTTAGAAATTATTCTGAGTTCCTCAGATAGACATGATACATATGAAATGACAGTATTTTGTCACCTTTTTCCTCCTCATCTACAAACCCTGTTTCCATATGAGTTGGGAAATTGTGTTAGATGTAAATATAAATGGAGTACAATGATTTGCAAATCCTTTTCAACCCATATTCAATTGAATGCACTACAAAGACAAGATATTTGATGTTCAAACTCATAAACATTATTTTTTTTTGCATAATAATAATTAACTTAGAATTTCATGGCTGCAACACGTGCCAAAGTAGTTGGGAAAGGGCATGTTCACCACTGTTACATGGCCTTTCCTTTTAACAACACTCAGTAAACGTTTGGGAACTGAGGAGACACATTTTTTAAGACACATTCTTTCCCATTCTTGCTTGATGTACAGCTTAAGTTATTTAACAGTCTGGGGGTCTCCGTTGTGGTATTTTAGGCTTCATAATGCGCCACGCATTTTCAATGGGAGACAGGTCTGGACTACAGGCAGGCCAGTCTAGTACCCGCACTCTTTTACTATGAAGCCACGTTGATGTAAAACGTGGCTTGGCATTGTCTTGCTGAAATAAGCAGGGGCGTCCATGGTAACGTTGCTTGGATGGCAACATATGTTGCTCCAAAACCTGTATGTACCTTTCAGCATTAATGGCGCTTTCACAGATGTGTAAGTTATCCATGTCTTGGGCACTAATACACCCCCATACCATCACAGATGCTGGCTTTTTAACTTTGCGCCTATAACAATCCGGATGGTTCTTTTCCTCTTTGGTCCGGAGAATACGACGTCCAGTTTCCAAAAACAATTTGAAATGTGGACTCGTCAGACCACAGAACACTTTTCCACTTTGTATCAGTCCATCTTAGATGAGCTCAGGCCCAGCGAAGCCGACGGCGTTTCTGGGTGTTGTTGATAAACAGTTTTCGGCTTGCATAGGAGAGTTTTAACTTGCACTTACACATAATGGTTGGCTGTAGAACCAGCCTCACTCAAGGCAGATATACGTGGAGACATAACCAGGTCCTCAGATGTCTAGCTGACAAACTTGAGTGCAGGAGGATATCCATCAATGCCCAACCCATCAACAACCAGAAAGTGTGCCGACACCTACCAGCGTTTGTTCGGGAGGGGGAAAAGCTGAAGACGAGACCTTCAAATCCTGATCCAAGCCCATTGAATGCAGCCAGGGACTGGCAGATGCGAGTCGACTTAGATCAGAGGCTCATTTTCCCCCCGGCGATCGCAACGACCACCCTGCATCCAGACCTCGTCCTATGGTCTGAAACCTGCCATACAGTCAATATTATTGAACTGACAGTTCCGTGGGAGGATGCCATCGAAGAAGCGTATGAATGCAAGAAGCTGCGGTACTCCAACCTTGCAGCTGAGGCAGAGGACAGAGGCTGGAGGGTAAGGGTGCGCCCAGTGGAGGTGGGCTGTAGGGGCTTTGTAGCAAGCACAACAGCAAAGCTCCTTATCAATCAATCAATGTTTATTTATATAGCCCTAAATCCTTAGGGAGGTTGGAGTCAGGGGGATGGCTCACAGACAGGCCATTAAAGAGTTGGCCAACACAGCAGAGAGGACGAGCCATTGGTTGTGGTTGAGGAGGAGTGACACCAGCTGGGCTGCTAAGGCTAACACCTAATGGGATGCACACACCCAGGGATTTGATCACCCTGGGGTGGGCCCTTCCTCGGCAGAGGGTGTCTTGTGGTAAGCTGGGCCGAAACACCACGTGACGCTGGGGCACACAACTGAAGATGTGTCCCAATGGTGGAAAAGCCTCCCAGCAGTGTCACTTAGCCTCATTTAGGTATGCGGTCTGGTGCAAGCCTGGCTCAGGGAGGAGGACGCCCCTGCCATGCAGAGTCCCCAGGGATTGTACCAACTAGTCCTTTCAACAAATTCTGTAGCGACCAACTGCAGTTACTGACAGTGGGTTTCTGAAGTGTTCCTGAGCCCATGTGGTGATATCCTTTACACACTGATGTCGCTTGTTGATGCAGTACAGCCTGAGGGATGGAAGGTCACGGGCTTAGCTGCTTACGTGCAGTGATTTCTCCAGATTCTCTGAACCCTTTGATGATATTACGGACCGTAGATGGTGAAATCCCTAAATTCCTTGCATTAGCTAGTTGAGAAAGGTTTTTCTTAAACTGTTCAACAATTTGCTCACGCATTTGTTGACAAAGTGGTGACCCTCGCCCCATCCTTGTTTGTGAATGACTGAGCATTTCATGGAATCTACTTGTATACCCAATCATGGCACCCACCTGTTCCCAATTTGCCTGTTCACCTGTGGGATGTTCCAAATAAGTGTTTGGTGAGTATTCCTCAACTGTATCAGTATTTATTGCCACCTTTCCCAACTGCTTTGTTACGTGTTGCTGGCATCAAATTCTAAAGTTAATGATTATTTGCAAAAAAAAAATGTTTATCAGTTTGAACATTAAATATGTTGTCTTTGTAGCATATTCAACTGAATATGGGTTGAAAATGATTTGCAAATCATTGTATTCCGTTTATATTTACATCTAACACAATTTCCCAACTCATATGGAAACGGGATTTGTACTCTGTTCTTGTTAGTTCTGGAATTGGATGCATGTGTCAAGAACGACCAGCTGGAGTTAACAGGTTTTGAGGGCTTCCCTCAAATGCCTATGTAGGCCTGGGCCGATATTCGATAAGTCAAGTAACCCGCGATAAAGTAATATTTAAGTCTGTAAATTTTCCAGCGTCGATACATCGCCATGTGCATGCTTCAAGAGCATTCACGCTTTTCTTCGCTTTTAGCGGCTATGCGCGCTTGTACCATAGCGGAATGAACATAATGGGGTGAATTATCTTGTCCTGATTAAGTATCTTTGACTCTCCAATATCGGGAGGGGGGGGTGGTTAAGAGGAGAGTATATTTACAGCTAGAATTCACCAAATCAAGTATTTCACATATATATATATATATATATATATATATATATATATATATATATATATATATATATATATATATATATATATATATATATATATATATATATATATATATATATATATATATATGTATGAAATACTTGACTTTCAGTGAATTCTAGCTATATATATATATTTTATTTTTATTTTATTATACATATAAATAAAAGACATACTTGAATTTCAGTATTCTGCAGGCTATCCGGTAGGTGGCAGTATTGTCCTGTTTAAGAGTGTCACAACATTGTTGTTTATGGCAGACGAACTGCTTTACAGTAGACTAAACGTGACTGCTGTTGTTGTGTGTTGTTACCGCGCTGGGAGGACGTTAATGAAACTGCCTAACAATAAACCCACATAAGAAACCAAGAACTCTCTCTGCTTGTTGTGCACTCTACTCTCTAAAAGCCGTAGATGTTATGACGTCATTGGGCAGGCAAGCTGCTGGGAAAGCGGACGTGAGAACGGCTGTCCCCACTCAGGTCGGCATTGAGCTGGAGGGGGCGTGGCCTCCAGCTCCGGCTGAATACCGGGAGTTTGTCGGGAGAAGGGAGGTTGTCGGGAGAGGCGCTGAATACCGGGATTCTCCCGCTAAAAACGGGAGGGTTGGCAAGTATGCACAGTGCAACTAGTTAGCATGTAGCAGCTAACGTACACAAAATGAACACAAAACCAAATGCCACCGAAGGAATGCAAGAATATTTCAGTTTAAACCTTTGCAACACGAGAAGCCAGTTTGCAGAATGTGCGCGACTACAACAACGCCCACTTGAAACAACCACTCGACAGTCCAAACTCACTTTGCGTTTGGTGAAGAAGCCATGTGAAAGGTTAGTGTAAACAAAACAGTGCAAAATAGTGTGCGCTCACGGACATACTTTGCCAAAGACCATTTAATACTGTTAAAAAAATTAGCATTTTTTAAAAGTGCTGTCATGTTGTCATGTCATGTTGGTGTTCCTCACTCGGAATCTGCCAAACATAATTTTGCTTTACATATGAGCTGTTAATACATCTGTTTAAACTGTAGTGTTTAAATTGTTACTTTGTTACTTTTGTTTAAGAAGGTCCTAATTTGATTGTCAGTTAAGTAATGTACAACTCGACCTCTGTCTACATGTTTGATATTGAAGTGCAATTTTGTCTTCATTTTACATTCCTAAAAGACTAGATTAGCCTCTAACAAATAACAGGAGAAACATTCTGGTCACAGAAGGTGATAGACAGACAACATCCACACTCACACTCACCGGCAAGAAATCTGTGTTCAAAGAACTCCGGCTTATTAGTGATTCCCAGAGCCCAAAAAAAGTCTGCGGGCTATAAAACGTTTTCTATGGAATGCCCTCCCGGTAACAGTTAGAGATGCTACCTCAGTAGAAGCATTTAAGTCCCATCTTAAAACTCATTTGTATATTCTAGCCTTTAAATAGACTCCCTTTTTAGACCAGTTGATCTGCCGTTTCTTTTCTTTTCTCCTCTGCCCCCCCCTCCTTTGTGGAGGGGGAGACACACAGGTCCGGTGGCCATGGATGAAGTGCTGGCTGTCCAGAGTCGGGACCCGGGGTGGACCGCTCGCCTGTGCATCGGTTGGGGACATCTCTGCGTTGCTGACCCGTCTCCGCTCGGGATGGTTTCCTGCTGGCCCCACTACGGAGACTGGACTCTCACTATTATGTTGGATCCACAATGGACTGGACTTTCGCTGATATGTTGGATCCACTATGGACTGGACTTTCACAATATTATGTCAGACCCACTCGACATCCATTGCTTTCAGTCTCCCCTAGAGGGCGGGGGTTACCCACATATGCGGTCCTCTCCAAGATTTCTCATAGTCATTCACATCGACGTCCCACTGGGGTGAGTTTTTCCTTGCCCTTATGTGGGCTCTGTACCGAGGATGTCGTTGTGGCTTGTGCAGCCCTTTGAGACACTTGTGATTTAGGGCTATACAAATAAACATTGATTGATTGATTGATTGACATTCACACATAGGGCCAATTTAGTGTTGCCAACCAACCTATCCCCAGGTGCATGTTTTTGGTGGTGGGAGGAAGCCGGAGTACGCAGAGGGAACCAACGCAGTCACGGTGGGGTGTGTTGACTTTCTGTGTTGGTTATAATTTATTTGCACCATGAGAAGGAACGGTTGTTTGGATTGGGTCATATAAATTAATGCAATGCTCAATACACTTCAACGTACACCTTATAGTCATTGATCTTGCAGCACTTAGATTTTTATGGAATTAAGATTACACTTGATCTACTGTATATCGCGGGCCAAACTTCCTATTTTAATTTGTGACATATTGCTGGCGTCTTGCTGATTGACGACGCCGGCGGACCGCACTTGGCCTGGGCAGTAGTTTGGACACCACTGGCTAAGGCTGTCAATACCATAGCTTATATTTTAAGCCGTAAATACAGGCAATAATATGAGATTCTATACATAAACTGACAGACAAATTATGACTATTATTAGTACTAAGAAGATAATAATGCTCGGTTTGATTGACAATGTCCATTAGCAATGTTCATTTTGTGTGAAGAACAATGGAGAACAAAATCTGTTCTACATCAAACTGTATAAAATTTCAAATATTTCAGATATATTCAATCATATTGTTTTCCAGAAAGGTCAGGACTGGGGGCTGGACCTCTCTCATCACTATTAGTCTTATTTTGTAGCTGAGATAGGCTCCAGCGCCCCCCGCGACCCCGAAGGGAATAAGCGGTAGAAAATGGATGGATGGATGGATAGTACAATTTGGAAAATCAGCTTCCTTTACAGTAGACATTTGTTTCTGGTGTGTTTATTTTGTCAATATTACAGAAGTACCGTTTTTAAGGACCTCCTGCAAAAATGTGAGTCTCTTACAAGTAGGGATGTCCGATAATGGCTTTTTGCCGATATCCGATATTCCGATATTGTCCAACTCTTTAATTACCGATACCGATATCAACCGATACCGATATCAACCGATATATACAGTCGTGGAATTAACACATTATTATGTCTAATTTGGACAACCAGGTATGGTGAAGATAAGGTACTTTTAAAAAAAATTATAAAATAAAATAAGATAAATAAATTAAAAACATTTTCTTGAATAAAAAAGAAAGTTAAACAATATAATAACAGTTACATAGAAACTAGTAATTAATGAAAATGAGTAACATTAACTGTTAAAGCTTAGTACTATTAGTGGACCAGCAGCACGCACACTCATGTGTGCTTACGGACTGTATCCCTGCAGACTGTATTGATATATATTGATATATAATGTAGGAACCAGAATATTAATAACAGAAAGAAACAACCCTTTTGTGTGAATGAGGAGGGAGGTTTTTTGGGTTGGTGCATTAATTGTAAGTGTATCTTGTGTTTTTTATGTTGATTTAATTTAAAAAAAAAATTAAAAAAAATTAAAAAAAAACGATACCGATAATAAAAAAATGATACCGATAATTTCCGATATTACATTTTAACGCATTTATCGGCCCTACTTACAAGTTTTCTGACCTAAACCACCAGCTGAATATCTCAAATAATGAAAAAGAGATGACGTAAGATGGAACGCTGAGGAACCCTACTAGTATAGCTAAATAAGTAATTAATGACTACATGTTCATGCTTTTGCTAGATTATGTTACATCATTGCACTTTATATGCAAAGGCAAATTGTCCATCTTTATCAGTACACAGATTTTCTCGACGGTTGTGTTTTATACAGTATGTAAATCACTTCTTGGTCTGGTTCCCCCTTATTTGTATCGTTTTGTGTCTTGAGACTCCGGTCGGTACAGCTTAAGGTCTCATGACATTCTTAGAATGTTTGTTCCTAGAGCCAACACAAATCTAGGGAAAAAAGCTTTCGGATAAGCTGTTCCATGGTCATGGAATAAGTTACAGAAGGATCGTAGGTTACCTGAGCTGATCACTTTTGTGGAATTTCAGGCCATTTTAAAGCATCGAGAAACTATTTATATTGGGCATTGTACGTTGTTTTTACTGAAACATTTTGTACATTTTTTTTATGTCAATATATGTAAGTTGGTTTTTTTATTGTGGTGTGTGACTGCTGCTGTTTTCCATTGTTTTATATGTATTTCTGTAACTTATTTTTGCTGCCCTCTTAACCAGGTCACTCTTGAAAAAGAGATGTTAATTTCAATGAAGTTTTACCTGGTTAAATAAAGGATATTGTTTGACTGAATGCATTTGAAGTAAACAAGCTCGAGCAACACCTTAGTTAAAAAATCACAAAACAAAAAACATGTGTGACGACCAAAAAGAAGGGAACATACTGTAAAAGGCTGCCTATGTTTGTGAGCAAGGTTAAAATGTCAATGCAAGGATCTGCCAGTGGTCCAAGTTCCTCCATGCAAGAGGCACACTCTCGTGTTTTGTTTGTCCCCCAAGTTTTGAGCTGAACTCTGAGGTATAGTGTCATTCCCAGGCCAGAGAGTTCCTCCTTTAAATACTCCTAAATAGGATAGGCCAGAAATGAGCAATACAAATAACTTTATGGACAGCGTCATTCATGAGCGGAAAGTGAGTTACCCGCGGCAGAAATACAATAAATCAAAAACATCACATCTTCCATTATCCTCTACACTTGTATTTTTATCCTCACACCGTTTGAACACACCCTCTCACACACACACACAAAAACACACATACGCGTACACACTGTACTGTGCTATTAGGTCTTTATCTCGGTTCTGCATTGTTGCTAGACACCATTGTTTGTCCTAACACAACCACACGTGACCCTTTGAGGTTGCTTCTTTATCACTATGGCGTACATCTACTCAGTTAGCGGCCTTTGTCGACAAGGCTTTTAATCGTGACAGAGTGCACTGCACACTGACTAACTCCTGTCAGCACTTCTGGACAGAGTTACTTACACATTAAGTGTGAGTGTGTGTGTGTGTGTGTGTGTGTGTGTGTGTGTGTGTCTATGGATGCTTACAGGACAACTGATGTTACTTTAATGGGTATAAGAGAAATCACGTAAGAAGGAGATCATTACAAAAGTAAGCTATAAATAACCAAAACGTGCAACAATACATCCTTAAATACAACACAAGTAAACTAAATGGATGCATCAGTCCCTTGGCCATGTGGCACAAATCACTTGGCATCACACCTTGAAGTCAAGCAGCAACGTCCTGAGTGCAAATACTTCCACATATATACCTCTTTGCCCAGGGCGCAGTATCTTTTTTTTTTCTTTTTAAACACCACACACCTATTTTTAGCCACGCACGTAGAAGGTCCCTAGAGATATTGAGTAGTGGCTGGCGGTGAATTTTCTAGGTGAGGGCTGTGCCATTTTCTGTTCTGTTCAGTTTCAACAAATTGTGCTGTAAGGGGTTAGTAAGAATGTATACAAGGTGTCGTCTTAAGTCTTACAGTTTTCCAAATAGCATCGATCAATCATGATTCATGATACAAATAAAAGTATATATTTTTTGCGTTATGATGTGACATGTTTGTTGAGCCAATTATTGCTAAAGTAGGCCTAATTCATTCCACCTTTTAAAAATGACAAATGACAATAGTAAGGCATGTGCAATTGTCTGTTTTAATAGCAGATTATGAAACAAGTTGATTATGTTGCAATGCAAATAAAATAGAAATAAACGTACATTTAATCACATATTGACCCCTCTTCTGCCTTCTCATCAACTACGTTGCGTCACCAATATGTTGATCAGTTTACTATGTACAAAAAAATTATGACCAGCACTGTACTGTTTTTTAATCAGTATGTTTGCTAAAACAATCCAACAACTGTCAAGTGACATTTTGAATTAATTTGCAATATCTAAGACACAATTTAATAATTGTAATGTATGCAATTACATGGCACATGTGATGATGAAAAACAGCACTCAGGCGGTGTGGAATTATTTTGTTTGAATGAAGAAGGAAAACATGTGCTACCATTGCTTATCTCACAGGTTAATACTGTACCACAAATATATTCCTGCACTTTTACTGATAAACCGTATACGACAGTTGTATAGCTAAAAACACAGACAAGCTAATTTAAAACGACACGGGTACATCAGTGGAGAATTATAATCAAGTCCATAGTGAAAGACTGCACAATAACTGAGGCTATCTAATCAATTATAAATTGATATATTTTAAATTTTGCAATATCGATTCGCAGGGTATGATACCTTGCTCCCAGATAGTCTTGTGCGTTAAGCAGCAGCAGCATCAGTATCACACTTTGCCAGTCCTTCTTAAACAGTGGGACGGGCCCCCCTGTGGGAGTGCGGTGCAATGGTAGTGGGGGTGCGTGGGGAGTGCTCAGAGAGTATGGGGTATCGGACTGTTAGATTGTGGCGGTCCGCTCCCTGTATGATCGATGTGAGAGCTTGGTCCGCATTGCCGGCAGTAAGTTGGACCCGTTTTCAGTGAGGGTTGGACTCTGCTAGGGCTGCCCTTTGTCACCGATTCTGTTCATAACAGAATTTCTAGGCGCAGTCAGAGCGTTGAGGGGATCCGGTTTAATGGCTGCAGAATTAGGTCTCTGCTTTTTGCAGATTATATTGTCCTGATGGCTTCATCTGGCCAGGATCTTCAGCTCTCACTGGATCAGTTCGCAGCCAAGTGTGAAGCGACTGGGATGAGAATCAGCACCTCCAATCCGAGTCCATGGTTCTCGCCCGGAAAAGGGTGGAGTGTCATCTCCGGGTTGGGAAAGAGATCTTTCCCCAAGTGGAGGAGTTCAAGTACCTCGGAGTCTTGTTCACGAGTGAGAGAATAATGGATCATGATATCGACAGGTGGATCGGTGCAGCGTCTTCAGTAATGCGGACATTGTATCGATCCGTTGGTGAAGATGGTGAAGAAAGAGCTGAACCGGAAGGCAAAGCTCTCAACTTACCGGTCGATCTATGTTCCCATCCTCACCTATGGTCATGAGCTTTGGGTTATGACCGAAAGGACAAGATCATGGGTACAAGCGGCCAAAATTAGTTTCCTCCACCTGATGGCGGGGCTCTCCCTTAGAGATAGGGTGAGAAACTCTGTCATCCGGGAGGAGCTCAAATTGAAGTCGCTGCTCTTCCACATCGAGAGGAGCCAGATGAGGTGGTTCGGGCATCTGGTCAGGATGCCACCCGGACGCGTCCCTGGGGAGGTGTTTAGGGCACGTTCGACCGTTAGGAGGCCACGGTAAAGACCCAGGACACGTTGGGAAGACTATGTCTCCCGGCTGGCTTGGGAGCACCTCCAGATCACTGGGGAGGAGCTAGACGAAGTGGCTGAGGAGAGGGAAGTCTGGGATATTCTGCTTAGGCTTCTGCCTCTGCAACCCGACCTTGGATAAGCGGAAGAAGATGAATGGATGGATGGCTAATTATATTGAATAAAAAATGTTTGTTGGCCTGATGCTGTCACTCACGGCTATCTCTTACACACGTACACGCAGTCAGTGTGTGAACATACACAAAAGCAGTCCAATTGAAGCAACAAACAATTTGTAGTCATGTTGTTGTTACGATAGAATATACAATCAATGATAGCTAACATTAGTAGCTAAACTTTGCGGCGTGGCGAAGTTGGTAGAGTGGCCGTGCCAGCAATCGGAGGGTTGCTGGTTACTGGGGTTCAATCCCCACCTTCTACCATCCTAGTCACGTCCGTTGTGTCCTTGGGCAAGACACTTCACCCTTGCTCCGGATGGCTGCTGGTTAGCGCCTTGCATGGCAGCTCCCACCATCAGTGTGTGAATGTGTGTGTGAATGGGTGAATGTGGAAATACTGTCAAAGCGCTTTGAGTACCTTGAAGGTAGAAAAGCGCTATACAAGTATAACCCATTTATTTATTTATTATAAATGTATATCATTAGCTGACAACAAATATAACTAATGTGTGTGAGTGTAGGCCTGGGCGATGTGTCATTTATATCAATACATTCAAGTTTTTTGTTGCAGACGATTTAAAAAAAATCTATATATTTTTTTTCTCCTCTGGCTCTGGCATACTTTTTGCCCCTTAGAAGCTTCCGTAGCTTGCGCCCTTACCTCCCTAATGGCACATATAGCAAAACATGGCTAATGCTAACGCTAACAAAAGCGAGATATTTGTTCCTAGGAAAGGTTTTGTCAGTACTTTGGTTCAAACTTGTTCTAGCATCTGAAACCGAAGCCTCAAGGCGAGTGCAGGATATAAAATTCTTTACGAGGCGAACAAGACGCACCAACAAAAAAACTACAGGGCTAAAAATCACCTTGCTATGGTGGAATGATGCAATGTATGATGAGAAAGAAGCACAATGTGTAGAGCAATCACTAAAGCAGTTGCTTTGCACACCACCAAGATGAGTGAATGTAAAAGGCTGTGTTTACTTTATCCACTTAACAAACTGAAACAAACTATTGTCCTCAATGTTTTACTTCATTATTCATTTGGATGTATAATACTATATTTTTATTTACCGAAGTATGATATTCAAGACAAAAGTTTGAAGTTTGCACCTATAGATTTCAATGTTGGAGATTGTTTATTTGCATGCAAAATGTACAATGCTCCGTTTTTGTTAACACAAGTATTATATTCAAGCAGAAGTAATACTTCCCAATAATTAAATTTTTTGAAAATTATTCCATAAGAAGTACAATTAAAGAGAAAAGAACAACATTATACAAATTAGAATTTTGCTAAAAGTAAGATTCAGTGTATGCAGTGTCATTTAAAAAGTAGGGAAACAAAATCGGAAATAAATATAAATTGACTTTTTGGTGAAAAAATCTGAGATTTTCGTTTTAGGCCATATTGCCAAGGCCTATGTGCATGTGTGTTAAATGGAGTGTGGTCAAAGCCAAAAGAGGGCAGGATATAATGCTTACAAAACTTTAGAAAGTTAGCGCCCTCGAGGCATCCGCTTTGCAAACAGCCTCTTACTGTAAACTATCATTACCCCTGGGTTCTCCAAAGGCTATGAAAATACAGTAAAAAAGATTTACAACCGCACTTGCCGGCTTTAAGATGAAGCTATAACCACACAAAGTTATGATCATGCAAAGTAAACATCTGACTGTAATTGTTATTATTATTGATTGTATTTGTAACTGAGTCTTGTTAGGTGACTACGAGCTCACTATGAAGAAAGGATGGCAGACATCATTTGGGAAGTAATTTTTGTTAACAAATCTCCCCACACAGAGCACTGTTGTTAAGTGCCCCAAAAAAATTTAAGAGCACACTTCCCCCTTTACAATAAAATCGATGTGTTATATCCTGTTTGATTGTGCAAACAAAATAAAGTTCTTGGAAAAAAAGCTTACATATTTACTGTTATTCTATTTTATTATATTATTTCAATATTTGACTGTTCATTTTTTATTATTATTTTGCACTTGAAGAAACAATTTGCGGTGATAAAATGTTGCCGATCCTGAAAGGGACAAGTGGTAGAAAATGGATGGATGCATGGAGGGAAAGTTACAGTACAATTACACTTTCAATTTTCTATTTTAAAATTACACTTTTGGAACTTCTTAATAGTTTAATTTTAAACTGTCCAATTCACAAGTTTGCATTGAAACCTGCTGTGTATAGTGAAGAACAAAATTAAGTTTATTAGTAATTTGAAATAGATTTAAGAGTTTTTCATTATTTAAGTGCAGTATTGAATCAAATCAAACCACGATTAATCAATTTAGAACCTTATGAATTGAAATCCAAACTATTTAGGACATTGGCCATCATAACTATCCCTAATGATGGCCAAGCCTGGGTTCACAGCACTGGTAAATATGCTTTATTAATAGTATGGTCAATATACCCCCATCCTCTAGTCCAGACCTGGGCATTCTTCGGCCCGCGGGCCGCATCCGGCCCTTTGTACGTCCCTGTCCGGCCCGGTGAGGCCAATCATAAATTACAAAATCAATTTAAAAAAGTATCTATCTCGAGTGTGCAATACAACGGTGCTGCTTTTGTTTTGAAAAGTGTTTTTTGTATTACTTCCGTGTGGACGTATGCTCGTGCGCGCAGCGGCAATCACAAATTACAAAATAAATTTAAAAAAACATCTATGTCGTGCGTGCAATACAACTGTGCTGCTTTTATTTTGAAAAGTGTTATTTATGGGCGGTCCGCCTGGTTATCCCCGAGACGCTAAAAAAAAGAAAAGGTGATGACGAATGGCGTGTTTTCAACAAGACATGGACTGCCAAGTAAAGGTAAAGCCGTGTGCTCAATAAAAGTTTAAAAAGAGCGTCAGACTTGGTGTGTACTTCTTCTGGACGCTACAATTGGTGGCAGAAGTAAAACTTTGCGCATACTGCACTGCTTAATTGTTTGCGCAGCCTGGTACGTCATCGAGAGGTACGTGCCACGTGAGGAGCTCGCCGCAGAGAGAGAGAGAGAGAGAGAGAGAGAGAGAGAGAGAAAGGAAGGAGAGAGGCAATGTCTACAGGTGCAGCTCACGCTGCTTGCCATGGGGGAATTCCGCCCTCAATGAAGACTCCCAGGTTTGATGGCAAGGCAAACTGGGAGGCATTTCATCCCACTTTTGACGTCAATTGTAGCGTCCAGAAGAAGTGCACACTAAGTCTGACACTCTTTTTAAACTTTTATAGAGCAAGCTATACTAACACAGCTCAACTTATCTCGTTCTTTCCACACGCACAGCTATCCTCACTCCTCATATCCGCAACAGCAACGCTTCCTCCTTCTTCGCCAATCACCTTACAGGCGTGCTACGTTCACAACAAAGAGGATGCAGGATAAAGTGACAGAAATTGAAATTTTTGCATGGTATTATACATCAGGAAGTGTTGTGTAAGAAAGTGTTAAAAATAAAACCATCAAAAGCCATCTGCTTTTGTATAAAGATAAGTTAGGTTAAATTAAAATATTATTATTTTTTATCTTACGGTATATCAAAAATAATTTAAGCAAAATTTAAATGAAATATTGTCGGTGTGGCCCTCCAGCAGTGCTCGGGTTGCTCATGCGGCCCCTGGTAAAAATTAATTGCCCACCCCTGCTCTAGTCAGAACATTGTACCTAAGCTATGAAAGCAATAATATTGAACAGGTGTGGTTTGAACTAGTGATTTGCAAAACAACTGATTGTTTTTCCCCCATCCGATAACGAGTAAAATTCAGGCAGGTATCGGCAATGTTGATCTGTTACAGATACTTTGTGCAAATACACCTAATGTGTCAAGTAAAATGTAAAAGGTAATGTATTTCAAATGTTGCTGCTTTTGGGGAATCATCTTCAAACGCTAAAAAAACACAGGTGGAAACAAAAAATTGTGTTTTTCTGCAGTGAATGTGATATCTTATTTAAATTCAACTTTGTATGTAGTGTCTCCAAATAGCCTACAATAAAAGTATACATACACTTGTTGTTTTCCAATAGTGAGTGAATTATTTTAATTGACAGTAAATTTCTTGCTTGGGCATTACTTAGCGAGGCAGAAGAGAATAGAGTTCCCACCAATTGTGTTTCCATTTAGACAAGATCTCAGTTATTTAGTTACCTTAAACTGTATTCCTGTTGATGATATACATTATCTCAAATAACGGAAGTATCAAAAGTATAAATATTTTGATTTGAGAATCGATTTAGAGCATAAAAATCTGGTATCCTTGGTATCAATATTTCAGTATGGATCCAGACATCACTAGTTTGAAATCGTCAGAAGAAAATATTACTCTCTAATGTGCAGGTGACATGTTTATCAAAGACACATCTTTAATCAACACTGAGCTACAACAGTATTAAGTGGAGGGCAGAGAGCCTTTTAGTTCCTGGTATGCGTCATTTACCTCATCCATTGTGAGATATTGATATCAGGTTATTGATTGTGGCCTGTGGGATATTGGTCACCTCATCAATGGCTTTCCATGTGTACTGCGCGGTGGATTACGGGGGTAAATGTGCGGCAACGTCCACACGGACCAAACACAAAACATGCTGCAATCACATAAACACTGCAGAACATAAAAAAGAAACAAATGCAAAAAAAAATTGTTGCAAATGCCCAAAAACACATTAATAAAGAACAATTCTGCAACTTCACTGAACAAAACATAAGTTAGCCAGGCTACCAGGGGTGCCAGAAAAACATAAGTGGGATGTCCAGAAGTAAGGCGGAATCAAAACATTTTTTTTGATTACTTTCTTAGTTAAACACTTGGCCATAAAAAATGGTTGCGCTATGATATTGTAAACCAGGTATCCCACGCTTCTTATTTGTAAAGTAAATGTGTACAGCAAATAAGGGCATCTACAAAACCCAAAACCAGTGAAGTTGGCACGTTGTGTAAATCGTAAATAAAAGTTAAAGTTAAAGTACCACTGATCATCACAAAATTACTCTCTGCATTTGACCCATCCCCTTGTTCCACCACCTGGGAGGTGAGGGGAGCAGTGAGCAGCAGCGGCCGAGCTCTGGAATAATTTTTGGTGATTTAACCCCCAATACCAACCTTTCATGCTGAGTGCCAAGCAGGGAGGTAATGATTCCCATTTTTATAGTCTTTGGTATGACTCGACCGGGGTTTGAACTCACGACCTACTGATCTCAGGGCGGCTTTATATCTTGTCTTTGCAGTTTATTCAATTGAACATAGTTTGAAAAGGATTTACAAATCATTGTATTCTGTTTTTATTTACGAATTACACAACATGCCAACTTCACTGGTTTTGGGTTTTGTACATCAACAATATGATTTGCCTGAACAGCTGGACAAGACAGATTTTAAAAAAAAAGTTTACATTTTTTTCAACTCGATCTGTCCCATCGGCTGTCTTTTGAGGACCCCTGCTGTAAACTATTACATCTTACGTCTTATCTATTTTTTTAACCTCTCCTCTTCAGCCATATGGGCAAATACTATTGTATATCAAGATGCTGTACAACTTTACTTTACAAAAGTGTGGGATACACCCACATTTTTTCCATGCACCAAATGAGTCTGTATTCTCAAATAATTATGTTTATTCTATTTTTCCACTATTTTCATGTGAAGTCCCAGTTTTGCATGTTCTATCTTTAATGCGCTGTGTGCCACTCGTAAGGTAGGGCAGGGGTCCTCAACCTTTTTAATGTATGCATTATTTTCACGGACCGGCTATCCACGTGTAGCAGTTAAAAACGAAAAAAATGAGCATGAAAGATCAACACACCATAACTTTGAAGTAGTGGCAGCTCTGGGTGTGTTTCTTTGCGAAGAGATGGTTGATGGCATATTCTGTATACCAGTGTTTCCTAACCATAGGGCCCAGTGTTGGGCCGCGAGCGCCCCCAAGAATGTAATATTTTTCTTTTTTCAGCTGTGGTCCCTATAGGCCGCAGCGGTACTTGGTTATAATATACATTTCCACCACTTATGGCAGTAATGACAATATAAAACAGACAGAAGAAGTCTGGCGCAAATGTCATAGAGAAATTTCTTAAGCCAAATTAAACATTTGCGAAGCTGTACTTTCATTTTCACTTTCATTTTATTGACAGTTTAGTTAAGAAACATATTTATTATTATTTTATACTAGTCAATGATGTCTAAATTGGTAAATTGTTACTAAATAAAGTATGAATGAAGATGTTGCGAGGAGATATGTTGAATGGACGAGATCAAAGCAGAAATACTTTATGTGATCTACCGCTATTTATTATGGTTGTCTACTTATCACTAACAACACATGTTTTTTTTTGTTGTCTTTTTTAATTTTAATTTTGTATACAAAATTTAGTGCTAAAATAAAGCTGTCTATAGGTATTTCTCCACCCGCCCGGATTTGCTCATGTTATGTCACATATTAAAAGTGTCTTCTTTGAGAACATTCTGACACCAGGTTTTTATCATTATTATTCACTTAAACTATATTATTTCAGCTTTTACAATATATCTTTGATTGGTTTGATTGTTGGTGTAAACACGACCCCTACCCCCTCTCTCCTGCTGCACTTCTTCGTCGCTCATGATTTGCTATAGAGAACTGGCTTCCGATCGTATAATCTAAGTGTGTTCATCCAATTTTTAAAAAGCCCAACACAATCAAATGAAGGTGTTAACGTGTGATGTAGAAAGCAAAATTAAAGACGGTTCATGCAATGTTTAATTTTGTTTAGTGCATGTAAACATACTGACTTGGTAAAGGGGTTCTGGGGTTCAGAAGCAATTAGTGGGGGGATGGTCATTAATATACAAGGGCTATCAAAGTTAACGTGATAATAAAAAGGTAACAATATTTCCTTTAACAGCACAACTTTTTTATTGCGCGATTAACGTGCGTCCTGTATGACCCTCAGTCCGGTGGCGTTGCAGGAACAAATAGATAGCTTAAATTAACAAAAAAAAGGTTTATTAAGGGAACTTTATTGTCATACAAGCACACAAAAGAATGGCAAGCTTCAAAGCCCTGGAGGGTTGCTCTCTACACACGTTATTTCCATTAATGTGACTTAAGTTATCAGTATCACCGGCAGTAGCAGTGTTGCCATGTCCGCCAAAGTCATAATCGTAAAGCGACTTTGAGATAGTTATTTTTTTCTAAAGTCACTTGCAAAGTTTGTAAGTCACTAGTTGCAGATTTTTGGTTTTGTTTTTGAACATGTGGTTGCTTATTTGGACTTGGTGTTCTGTCCCCATAATAAATCAAAACACGACTGCTAGGTAGTTTTTGATTTTCTACATAATGTTTACTGGTTATTGAGCGTCTTGTCGACTTGGCACGTGTCCAAACACATTCAAGCATGTACAACCACGTCAGACAAAAAAAAGTTATATTTGTGAGTAATCATAATTAATTATGATTTAACTATGGAAACAATGAGATTCATCACAATGAAATATTTTAATCATTTGACAGCCTTAACACACAATATTATTCTTATCAATGAAAAGCCCTTATTTTCCCATATTTTCAATTGCAGATGTTGACAGGTTTGATCCTCTAGTACAGTGGTCCCCAACCACCGGGCCGCGGCCCGGTACCAGTCTGTGGATCGATTGGTACTGGGCCGCACAAGAAATAAAAAAATTAAAAATTAAAATTAAATATTTTTTTATTAAATCAACATAAAAAACACATGATACACTTACAATTAGTGCACCAACCCAAAAAACCTCCCTCCCCCATTTACAGTAATTCACACCCAATCGCACAAAAGGGTTGTTTATTTCTGTTATTAATACTTCTGGTTCCTACATTATATATCAATATAGATCAATACAGTCTGCAGGGATACAGTCCGTTAGCACACATGATTGTATTTTTTTATGACCAAAAATAAATAAAAAATTTAATAAAAAACCAACCCCCCCGGTCCGTGGGACAAATGTTCAAGAGTTGACCGGTCCGCAGTTACAAAAAAGTTGAGGACCACTGCTCTAGTAGACATATTCACATACATTTAACACTTTGTGGATAGTCATAAACTGAATGACATATACTGTAAACCTTTGACCCTACTGAATTAGCCTTAATATTTTAAATGACATGTAGATCAGTCATTTCTCAATGTGGGGCTGCATACACAGGGATAAAAACCCTGAGAATACAAAGTACTGATTACAGTTCATTCATACATAAAGAAAAACCTCATTAAATCTGACACACAGAGTCATGTTATCTTTGTTGGCCCTCTGCTCCTAAGTCTCTTCTCTCCCCATATTCCTGTCCATCTTCTTGTATCGTTATAATTCGAAAGTTATACTTTATATATATTTTTTGAAATGTTGTGCCATGTCTGAGGAACCCAATAAAACAGTTCCTTTCAATATTTGAGAAGAGACAGAATTTGAACCTAAAAGACAAAGTTTCACTCAGATTCCTAAAGGTTAGAGTAGAGTAATTAGTAAAAGTACAATTAAATGCCTAATAAGAACACACTTTACCAACAGACAGGTGATTTTTTTCAATGTGTTGTCGTTAGCTGTTGAGCAAGCATAAATAGGAATAAGTATGTTGACTATACTTGCCCTTAGGAGTATGCTGCACAGAAAATTATATAAAACATTTCATATGTTCATATGTTCTATTAAAAGCAGTGTGGGTTATTGGAAAACTTCTATTGCAATCTCCAGAGAGGCAGTTAGAAGGAAGGTGACATGAGGGCAAAGATTTGATCAAGTTGTCCCAGATGCATAGTCAGACTGTAATTATTCAGTCCACTGTCCTCCCTTGTGTCAGTATCAGTTACTTACTTTAAAACAAACCTCAGTCATATACTATTACAATATATAAGGTAAAATACACACACACACACCTAAATATACATACACGCACACACACACACACACATATATATATATATATACATACCTGTATATAGGGCTGGGCGATTTGGCCTTTTTTAATATCTCAATATTTTTAGGCCATATTGCGATACACGATATACTGTATATATCGATATTTTGCCTTAGCCTTGAATTAACACTTGATACATATAATCACACCAGTATGATGATTCTCTGTGTCTACATTAAAACATTCTTGTTCATACTGCATTAATATATGCTCATTTTAAACTTTCAGGCAGTGAAGGAAATCACAACTAAGTCAATTTACCACAACTGTATTTATTAAACTGTTATTAAGCAGTGGCACAAACATTCATGTCATTTCCAAAACAGAAAGTGCAAGATTGTCAGAGACATTCTCATACAAGCTATTAGTGCACTTTTGTGCATGGTGTCACTAAGATGACTTATCAAAACAACACTAAATTAAAGTGCCCTTTTTGTACAGAGTGCCACTACAATAGTTTAAAACAAGGTTCCCCAAACTTTTTGACTCGGGGGCCGCATTGGGTTAAAAAAACTTGGCCCGGGGCCGGGCTGTGTATATATATATATATATATATATATATATATATATATATATATATATATATATATATATATATATATATATATATATATATATATATATATATATATATATATATATATATATGTATATATATATATATATATATATATATATATATATATATATATATATATATAACTATATATATATATACATTGTGTCTAAAAATAAATGTTCCCATCAATAATGTGACAATGTTAAATGTTCTCCCGACAAACTCCCGGTATTCAGCCGGAATTGGAGGCCACGCCCCCTCCAGCTCAATGCGGACCTGAGTGGGGACAGCCTGTTCTCTCGTCCGCTTTCCCACAATATAAACAGCTTGCCTGCCCAATGACGACATAACATCTACGGCTTTTAGAGAGTAGAGTGCACAACTGCGTACACAACAAGGAGACGAAGCAGAAGAACGAGGAAGTTACAGACATGGCGACGCCGTCGACGAGCAAGATGAAGAAATACGCTTGCAAGTTCCAAAACGAATGGAAACAAGAATTTCAGTCCATCCAAGACAGTTCGAAGGGGAAGGGGTATGTATGTTGCCTGTACATTTTGTAGAACAGACTTCTCCATTGAACACGGTGGCCGAAATGATATACTCATTCATGAACGGAGAAGTTAAACAGGACAATAATGCCATCTACTGGATAGCCTCCGGAACATTGAAATTTAAGTATTTATTTTATTTATATGTATAATAAAATAAATATATATGTATATACATAGCTAGAATTCACTGAAAGTCAAGTATTTCATACATATATCTATATACATATATATATATATATATATATATATATATATATATATATATATATATATATATATATATGAAATACTTGAGTTGGTGAATTCTAGCTGTAAATATACTGCCCTATTAACCACGCCCCCACCCCACCCCCGACCACGCCCCCCCACCTCCCGGTATCGGAGGTCTTAAGGCTAAATGGCTAAATCAGGCTGGAATTAAAGTTTTAGAATGGCCTTCCCAAAGTCCTGACTTAAACATGTGGACAATGCTTGAAGAAACAAGTCCATTGTCAGAAAACCAACAAATGTAGCTGAACTGCACCAATTTTGTCAAGAGGAGTGGTCAAAAATTCAACCAGAAGCTTGTGGATGGCTACCAAAAGCGAAGTGAAACTTGAAAAAGTGAAACTTGCCAAAGGACATGTAACCAAATATTAACATTGCTGTATGTATACTTCTGACCCAGCAGATTTGGTCACATTTTCAGTAGACCCATAATAAATTCATAAAAGAACCAAACTGTGACGACCGGGTGCGGGTGTTCGTTCTCTCAGGGATGCAGATCGGGCTTCGGACACAGCTTGCAGGTAAGCAATGATTTATTAAAGCATAAATCAGACAGGAACAAATAAACACGTGCTCATAGCACTTAAAGTACAAAACTAAAGGAGCTAGCGTGGGAGCTAGAGAAAAAACCTAAACAGAGCCTTTAGCGTGGAAGCTAGCAGGTTACCAGAGCCTTTAGCGTGGAAGCTACAAGGTTACAGAACAGGAACAGAAGTCGTCAACTGTCGTGCGAACACAAACTACGATGCAACACAGACTGAATGAAAAGGCAGGCTTATATAATGACAGTAATGAAAAACAGGTGCGCGTCGGGAACCCCCGCGGCAGGTGAAAGTAATCAGTTACTATGGTAACCAAACCAGGTGCATAAACAGATACTAAAAAGGAGTCCAAGACTAGCAGAAAAACACAAATGACTAGAAAACGTAAACAGAAATATGATCCGGGCAGCGTATCATAACAGTACCCCCCCCTTAAGGGACAGATCCCAGATGTCCCCTAGAAAAACTAAACCCACCCCCGACTACAAGGCAGTTCACGAGTCAAGGGAGGGAGGAGGGAGGAATCGGCGGAGGGTCGCCAGGCCACGTGTCCCCGAATCCAACGGGGACGAGTCAGGTGGCGGCGGCGAATGGAACGCCGCTGCCGCAGGCGAGGCGGGCAACCACGGAAAGGCCACATTTGTGGCCGCCAAGAAGGTGGGCGTGATTGGCGCCAGAAGTTCAGCAGCCTCTGAGTCCGGCAACCAAGTCTTGGGTGTCGCTGCTGTTGGCGCCAAAAGCGTCCATAAAAAGTCCATAGACGAGGAGGTGGCCGGCGCCGTGGTGCGGCTCGCCGGACACGAGGAGGTGGGCTGCGCCGAGGTGCGGCCCGTCGGGCACGAGGATGTGGGCACGCCGTCGGCGAAGCAGGTGTGGAAGCCGTAGGAGGCGTCGCCGTGGCAGCAGGAGGCGTCGCCGTGGCAGCAGGAGGCGTCGCCGTGGCAGCAGGAGGCGTCGACGTCGCCGTGGAAGCAGGAAGAGTCGACGTCGCCCTGGCAGCAGGAAGAGTCGACGTCGCCGTGGAAGCAGGAAGAGTCGACGTCTCTGTCGTTGCCGTGGCAGCAGGTGGCGTTGACGTCGTCGTGGAAGCAGGAGGAGTCGACGTCGCCGTGGAAGCAGGCGGCGTCGTCGTGGAAGCAGGAGGAGTCGACGTCGCCGTGGAAGCAGGAGGAGGCACCGGCGTGGGCGGAGCAGGCGGCTCGTCTGCCGGCGTGGGCGGAGCAGACGGCTCGTCTGCCGGCGTGGGCGGAGCAGGCGGAGAAGCAGACGTCCGGACAGTCGTTGTCGTTGCCGTGGCAGCCGGAGCAGGAGGCGATGTCGTCGTCGTGGCAGCAGGAGCCGCTGTCGCTGTCGCTGTCGTTGTCGTTGTCGTTGTCGTTGCAGCAGGAGTCGCTGTCGCTGTCGATGCAGCAGGAGTCGCTGGTGCGTGAACCAGTCTGGGGATAGGTGCTGGTGTGGAAACCAGACTTGGAGCAGGTGCTGGTGTGGAAACCAGACTTGGAGGTGCTGGTCGTGACTTTGGCGGAGGTGGCCTGGCAGGAGGTTGCGGCTTAGCACACCGAAGGACTGGTGGCGGTGGCCGGGAAGGGGGGACCATCACCTGCAGCGCGGTGAGAATAGTTCCCAGCTGTCTCTCCAAAGCCTCAAGGCGGGCGTCTTGGCGTTCCGCCATGGCGTTGATGCCAGTCCTA